>NW_017729001.1:3554713-3565051 GCF_001723915.1 Gavialis gangeticus | reverse complement strand
GTAATATACCCCACCTCCTCCCCCCAGCCCCTCCATGGCTGCCCCTGCCTGCCCCAGCTCCTGGCCCTTTAAAAAAAAGCCCTGACTCAGCGGGTGCTGCTGGGTGGGAGTGCAATCCCTGCTGCCCCCCACTGCCTCATGCTGCATGGGGGGCTCTGCATGAGCCCCACCACTAACCCCCAGTCCCCCCAAGGCTGCCCACCCACCCCAGCTCCAGCCCTTTAAGAAAAAAAAATTAGAGAAACCCTGGGACTCACCAGCTCCTGCAGCAGCCTGGGGGCTTCTGTGGAGGCTTGTGCAGAGTCCCCCACATGGCTCAGGGCAGTGGGGGGCAACAGGGATCACCCCCTTTGGCAGGAACTGGTGATGCCAGGGCAGGGGGGTTTCTCAGTTTTTTTTCCTTTAAGGACCCGGAGCTGGGGGGGTTGGGACAGCCATGGGGGGGAGGTCAGGAAGGTCATGCAGAGACCCCCATGCAGTGTGGGGAAGTGGAGGGCATCGGGGATCACCCCCACCCCCGCCTGGCATCACCTAGTGAGTCGGGCCTTTTTTTCTTCAAAGTGCCGGGAGCTGGGGCAGGCGGGCAGCCATTGCTGGGCTGGGAGAGTGGGTTGGGGGTGGGCCTCTGTGATTTGGAGGTTGAATCTCTGAATCAGATTCGGCCAAATCGATTTGGGACAGTGATTTGAACACCAGATTGCTGTCCCCCGAATCGTCCGAATCCAAAGTGAATATTAGCCACTTCGCACAGGCCTATTATTTATTATAACATCCCCCCCACATATTCTCCTCTAACTCAATGTCACATTTAGCTCCAGTGCTGTGATGGCTTAAGTCCTTAGGCTCTGACTCCCTTTAAGCACCTGTTTAAGTCCCATCAAAGCCAATAGGTCATAAGCCCATGCTTAAGGCGAAGCACTTGGTTAAACACTTGGGATGGCTTGGTGCACACATTTGCGTGCTCTTCTGAATCAGGGCCCTAGTGCATGCATCTAAAAGGTGATATTTAGTCCTTTCTGCTGCTGGCATTGGGTAGGTGGGGATGGGTTTGCCTTGGATTACAGTAGAGAAAAAGGTTGATTCCATGACCACGACTGACGACAGATTCACGTTTTCTCCACCGCCTTAGACTGGAGAAATAATCCCTGTCCCCTGGGGAAGCTGACCAGGAATACATTTAAAAACTAGGTAGTTACAGGAGGAGGGAAAAAAAGCAGATGATAAAAGTTAATGTAATGAATGTGATATTCTAATGCACAGCCTGAGCCTTATTATCATTAATCTTGTGCAGAGCAAGGCTTTGAATGGCTGCAGCTCACACCTAGCCTCTGGTGCCCTTCACTTTGCGATTGCGAACTCCACCTCCCCCTCTCCCTGTGCTGCTTTTTACTGCTCTGGAGCTGTCTGCCTTTCAATCTTTTGAGATGTCAGTTTCTATCCCCTCTTCTTTCTCTCTATTTCTTCTTCTCTGTCACTTTCTCCATCCCTCTCTCTGCCTGGCTCTCTATGTCACTCGGCCTTTTCATGTCAGTTCCTTCTTTTCTCTTACACTGGCACACAATCATTTCTTGATCTTTGTTTCTTTCCTCCCTTTGCCTTTGAAAACTTGAAAGCAGCCTCCAGAGCCTCTCCCCACTGTATACATGCAGCTTCTGTAAGAGGTAGAGGAAATGTATTTCATTGTCACCAAACTGGTTGTTTTTCTCAGCCTGTGATTCTTTTCATCCAAATTCAGAAGCTAATAGGTACAGGCCTATGTATAAACCATTTTAAAGTGTCCATAAAGGACAGATGGGCCAATTATAAATGCTAAAATGCACGCAGAAAATGTTGATGAGATGCAGAAAGGAAGGCAATGTGAAGGGTCATTTCTTTTCTCCAGTGACTATTAAATTTGTGGATCAATCTGTAAGACCATGAAGAGGTAACTTTGCTCACCTTTCCAGTCACACCCTTTATTTGGAGGTCTGTGCTCAGGTGAGCTGACAGGCTGCTATCCAACTCTGAATTTGATGATGTTGTTAGATGTTACCTTTCCCATTTGTTAAATGCTCTTAAGATGGGAAAGTCCATACCTTAAGGCAGGAAAAAAATGAGCTAATTATCCTCGGAGCATGTCTAAGTTATGCCTCTTTGGGTGAAGAGTATGTCCCACTGGTATTAGGTGGCTGTGTTGCAGTAATGTCTGTCTGCTCCACAGGACCCAATGCCAACAGTTTGTGGTCCTCCAGTATCCCAGGATGCACTGCTCCCAGTTCCACCCCTCCCCCCACAGATGGGTGATCTATCATCAAGAAATCTACTGCCCAGACAGACAGAGCTGGGGAGAGCCTGGCAGCTGTGGGTGAGTAGGGGTCTGGGGGTGGAGGGGGGTGAGCTGAGAGCTACTGAGGAGCCATAGCGGGTGGTGGGTGAGTGGGGAGCCACCGCAGAGCCAGGAAGCCACAGGGCAGATTGGCAGCTCTTACCCACACCCCTGCTCACCAGCCCTCTAGCCACAAGTCAGAGCTGTGTACGTAAGACAGAGTATTACCCATAATGTGCAACTGCTCACAGCATGTGCTAACTTTAATACTGCCTAACATTCCTCAGAGTTAGCACATGCAAACTGCAATGGATAACAACAACCTGAGTTACTGCCTTCTCCTTGAACATCACTACTCTGGGATTTATCCCAGGATGTTCATGCAGGATTATAGCTTTCCTAGTTCCTGTGAGGTGATTCAAAGTGATCCTGTCTGCTGCCTGTTGATCCATTGGGTCTAAATACAGTAAAGCTCTGTTATCCGGCATTCCCCGGGAATGGGGGATGCCAGATAACAAAATATGCTGGTTAATTGAGCGGCCCTGGCCGCCACTTCTCACGCTGCATCTGGGGCGTCCCTCCACCCCTTTCATGGCATTGCTGCTGCAGGGCCCCCCTGGGACAGGGAGGCGGGTGCTGCACAGCCCCGCACAGCCTGTTATGCCCCTGGGCTATGGGGGCTCAGCAGTGCAAGCTGCTTTGCCCTGAGCAATGGGGGCTCGGAGAAACCGGAAGTGCCACAGTGGGCAGCTGTGGTTTCACTTTATCTTACAAGCTGGCATGCCAGTTAGCGGAGCATGCTGGCTTGTAAGATGCTGGATAACAGAACTTTTACTGTATTAGGGCTGTGCAAAGCCTTGGTCCCTGATTTGATTCGGCGGAGATTCGGTCTGATTCAGTGGCCAAATCTCTGAATCCTAATTAAATCAAAGGACCCTTCAAGCTCTCTGAATCAAACTGGAACCCTCCAAATCGATTTGGAAAGATTCGGCAATTCGGACACAGACACAGCTTTAAATGTTTTTTCTACATACCTCTAGGTAGCAGGCATCTTGTGAGTGCTGTGATGCTGGGGCACATGGAGTGTCCCACAGAAGCATGGGGGGCTCCCCAGCATGCTTGGCAGCAGCCCCAAAGAGGACCAGAAGCACTTCCAGTCCACTTCCAGGTCTGCTGGGAAGCATGCAGGGGGGCCCCCCTGCACTGTCCCAGCTTGGTGACTGGTGCCTCCTGGGTCTGGGAGGGCACCTGGGTCCCCCCGTGGCCAATCGCTGAGCTGGGGAGGGACTCCTTGCATGCTCCCTGGCAGAACCGGAAGTGGACTGGAAGTACTTCCAGCCCACCTCTGGGTTCATCATGAACATGTAGAAGGCATGTAGACACTCCATGTGCCCCACCATCGCAGCTTTCACAAGCTGTGCTGGTACCTTGAGGTATGTAGAAAAAACATTTAAAGCTGTATCTATGGCTGAATCACTGATTCTCCAAATCAGCATTGAATCTTCAGATTCAGATTTCGCCAGATGAATTGGGGACAGTGATCTGAATCAACACATGGAATCACTGTGCCTGATCCGGGCCAAATCCGAATCCGAATCGTATATGTCCTGCTTCGCACACTCCTACTAAGTATATCTAGACTTCATACTGTGCCCATCATCTCGTATCAAGTGCCAGTCTTTTACCCTGCTCTCTCACTGGCATCACTCTTTTTACTGGTGCATAGGGCTGTGCAAAGCTTTGGGTGGTGATTCAATTTGGAGGAGATTTGGCCTGATTCGGTGGCTGATTCTCCAAATCCAAATTGAATCAGGGGACCAATTTAAAGGTCTCAATTGATTCAAAGCTCTCCAGATCTTTGGCAAACATTTGGAGAGCTTTGATGTTTCAGGGAGTCCCAGGTGGCTGCAGCAGGGAGCTGACTCCAGGCTGGTAAGTACTAGGGGTGGGGGGGGGGGGCCCTGCCAGCCCCCCTGAGCCCCCTGCTCCCCCAGCTGAATCTTCTGCAGCAGCCAAATCTCTGAATCAGGTTTGGCTGAATTGAATCGGGACAGTGATTCGAATCATCGAATCGAATCACTGTCCCCTGTATTGGCTAAATCTGAATCCGAAGCGAATACTAGTCGCTTTGCACAGGCTTACTAGTGCAGTCTCATTGATGGTAGTTAAGTAGCAGCTGTTTACATTGCGCCTTAATTTTTTGTTCTCTGTAACTTTCATTTTTTCTAATTAGCTGTGGCTGGCCAGGCTGAGGCTCCTTTACCATATCAGCAAAATGAGCCCGGAACTGCTTCTGATGCATTTTAACACTGAACCCTCACATCCCAATCCCAGGAGCAGTCAGCGGCCATAAGAACTTAGAGAATTGAAATGATGGAGCAATTCTTCATCACCATAGGAACTGGCAATTCTTAGCATAGGAAAAGTCTTCTAGAATCCAAACTGGCCATTTCAGGCATTTTTATAATCAGTTTTCTAAAGCACAGGGCTAGATACTGTAAAACAGTTGTTCCCAACCTTTTTAGACCGTGGACCAGCAAATCACAGACCGGAAGTGACTGTGGACCAGCATACTTTAGCCGGGAAGTGATGGGCATACTGTGGACCAGCAGCCAACCCTTTTTTAAAGGGTTCTGCAGTATGTCGGTCACTTTGAGACTTCAGCAACCAACCTTCCTGTGGACTGGCAGCCAGCCTTTTGCAGCCCAGTACTGGGCTGCAGCCCACGGGTTGGGAACCTCTGCTGTAAAAGGTTCTAAATACATATGGGCCCAAATTAACCCCAGGCATCCAGTCTGGTGGCAAATATAGATCTTGATTCAAATGCCACAGGTTGATCTCCTCTTTAAAAAACATTATTGAGCAGGTAAGCGTTATGACTGTTGGACAAATAGCATAGACCAGGAGAATCAAATGTACAGCCCATGGGCTGGATCCAGCTCCTGGAGCCATATGATCCAACTTGTAGGTCTCTGGAATAACACTTGGGCTTGCTGCACAGGGCACATGTCAGCTCTGGCACCAGTCTGGGGCTGGTCCAGCTAGCAGGGCACCACATGCAGCCTTCACTCTGGATTCCCTGTGCTGCATGCAAGGCCAGTTCCATTCTGAGCATGGAGTGAGCTCTGGGGTCAGCACGTGCTGCATGTGGCCTGGACTCGGCATGGCGGGTGCAACATATAGCGCAGAGGGTCAGTCCTGATCAGGCCCTCAGACCAGAGCAGCTACCCTCATCCAGCCTGTGGGGCCAGCTGAGTTTGACACCCCTAGTATAAACAAATGCACCTACTTTAAAAAAGGAGAGAAAGCTGATGCTTAAGACAATGCATCAGCTGTTACTCTGCTACTATTAAAACTACATGATCTGGTGGCAGTGTATTGCTACAGAAACCTGCCTACAGGAACCTTATATCAGTATCCTTTGGTATCAATACAACTATTAGGTTTATCTCTACCAATGATTCTCAATCAGGGTGCCATGGCACCCTGGATTGCCTTAACGGCCTTTCAGGGGTGCTGCAGTATGCCACATAATGTTAATACTGTTAGGTGCACAAACAGGATTCACAAGCTAAACCCAACAATTTCAAATATGAATCTATACAGTGTTAAAAAAATTCTGACCTATTATGGAAAAATTGCTCTATTTTTCCATGGTCAAAAAGTGAGCAAAAACTAAGAGCTGGTATTTTCTAAGGGATGCCTTGAGCCTAACAGGGGGTGCCCTGAGTTTTAAAAAGGTTGAGAACCACTGGTCTATACCAAACAAACTAAATGCGTTGTATTTTCCTGAGAACATAATCCTCTATAACATTTATGTTCCATGCTACATAAAATCCAAAATTTCCACTTTGCTAGAAATTCCTGTATTTCAAAATCAGTTTTCAGTCTGAAGAACACATCTTTCTAAATGTTCCATTATTTAAAAAAAATGATTTTAAGTTGATCAAAATATTGTTTCAATCAAAGAGAATTTTTGTTTCAAAGGTGATTTTTATTTTTAAATAATATATCATAGAAACACGTTCCAAAATGGAAAAAATGTTTCAAGATAAAACAATAAAAAGGTTCTGTTCCAAAAAAATGTCAGATGGAACATTTCAACCTTAGTGATATATTTTTTTAAATGAAATTTCATGGAGATTGATAAGATCCCACAACAAATCAGCATTTTCTGATGGAAAACTTCTGTTGGAATTTTTTCAGCTGGTTCTACTATGTCTGTTAATTGAGTTGACCTCAAGTCTATCACCTTGGCTCCTTGGGTAGGCTGCCATTTTTTTTTTTTTTTGGAACTGCTTTGGAATATTTTTTTCACTTTTGTGCTTTTTTCAGATCAAAATAAGTAAATTGAAGGGTCTCTTCATTTGCTGGATTTCTGCCAACAGATGGAAGAGTCACAGACAATGAATGGTAAAGCTGAAAACAGGCAATGCTAATGAAATGCAACAATTAGATATTTTTTTCTCTTTCTCCCTCCCCAAAATGGGCTGATGTTTGAAACCTAACTGTAAATTTGATTCAGATTCAGTCCCTTCCCTGTCCTTCTGGGGATCTTTGAAAGTACTCTCTCTCCATTTTCGTATTGGTGCTTGCTTATAGAAAATACACATACTGGTGACAATCAGAATGATACCATTGAAAAGAATGGAGTTACCCCTGTAAATCATGCACGAGAAGAGCAGTAGATCCCTTGTTTCAAGTTGTGCACTTACTTTCAAACAGCCACCTTTTCTGTATTCCTCAGGAGCGAATTTCAACACAAAAAACTGATGATGAAGGTTCTAACATTAATATAGTCTCCCAAGTGGCACATATGGTATACCACAAGCTATAGGATAAAGATATCTAAAAATCAAAAATACTTTTGCAATGTAGGGAATTAGGTGTGTTCTGGTACAACTGTATGCATGTGATGTTTGAATGTGAATAGGTACATGGGTGTAAATGCATGTGTGATTTCACATAAATACCAAGTATATTAGTTCACATAGCCTTATGTGTAACAGCCACTTCTGTGCAAGGACTCTGTCCTGATATTCAAATGAACCTGGTGTTGGCTTCCTGAGAGATGCCTTTCTCTTACGGTTCATTCGGACTGTTGCCTGTGCATGTGAGTACAAATGGGCGTGCACCTGAATCAAGGAGAGTTTGTGCCTGCAAGTCTGTGAAAGTGCATGTATGGCCATGTGCACATGCATAAATGCAGTCAATATATTTAGGCAGTCCCTCTTCCAAATAACACGACCAGTTCCTTTCCTCTGGGCAGATGCAGCAACTAATTCCCATGGCAGAAGGGAAGAAATGGGGAGAGGTAATTAGAAGCTGCGCGGTATCACAAACCTCCCAGCTGACACCTGGGGAGAGAGATCGCACCCACAGATCCTTCATAGACAAGTGCGAACATGCTTTTTTTTTTTTTGAATTTGTCTACTCTGTCGTGAAGAGATGTCTTTTACCTGGGATAACAAAGACTGTCTGGTGAGCATTTTGTTGTAAATGTACAGAAGGGGAAAAAACCCTCTAACTTTAACATCAGGTAAAAAAGGCAAAGTTTACCTTAGGCAGGGATGATACTTTTGTCCACACCTAGCTTAGCCCTTGAAAAAAATGGAAGTGCTTTGTCTTCAGGGTGTTTTTTACAGCAGGATACTTTATACATGGGTGGGGTGGTGGAGGGGAAGATTTCAAGTTTTTGGGTGTTGTGTGGGGAATTTACTTTTGTTTCTTATTTGTGGATTGTTTGTCTGTTATTGTAAGCCACTCTGAGCCTTTTGGATAGGGTGGGATATAAGGGTAACCATCATTATCATCATCATAAATAGTAATAGTAGTTACCCTAGTACTATTAATTACTAGGTAATTTTTTAGTAGGCAATAGTTCTTTTCCATCCTGCAAAAAACTTCTAAGATTTAAAAACACAATGTTCTGGTTAGCACTGGAGATAAAACAGACTTTCTGGAAAGAAAATGAGAGGCCTAAATAATAACCTGGTCAGAGCTCTTACCTGGACTGTCAAGACCCAATCATGAACCCTTGCCATGTGACTGCTCTGACCTGCCAGTTACTGGCTTTGATGAAAATATTTTGCATTTATGTCTTTTTGGGAAAGATTTTTCTTTTTTTGGTTTTTCATCCAAGTACTACAAGCATTTGGGTTTTCAGAAACAGAAAAGGAGTTCTTTTCTTTGTTTGCTTGCAAACTTCTGCTGAAGATTTTTAGTTTTAAACAAAGAAATTTTACAAAATGTTTTTTTTTTTTGGCTTGGGAATTAATAAATACATTATTTTAAAACTAAAACAGACTTTTTCTTTTTGCGAGTGTTTCTATTTTAGCCAAAAGCTATTTATCTATTGAAAGAAAGGATTTTTGGGGGGGAATCTTTGATCAGACTCAGTTTAGTTCTTTCTTGGGGGTCTCTACAGCTCACTTAATATCCAAGAGACCTCAAAACACTACAAAGCAATGGAAATAGATATTGACATGGCTGTGTATCTGCAAGGAGTTGAGGGATCCAGGAGCTAACCTAACCAGAGAGCTGTCCATGTGGGTTTCCTACATGTAGCTGCAGCCAAGATTCAGACTTGAATTATGTATCTAAATGTGCAACAATTCAGCTACATATGTACCACTAGTCCAGTGCTTCCCAAACTTTTCCTCAGCATGACCCCATTTATGGACCCATTTTCTCAGTATGGCCCCTCACTCCCAACCCACAGCCCCCCATCTCTGCAACCCCATCTGCTGATGTTGCAACCCCATTTGGGGTCATTATGACCCACAGTTTGGGAACCATTGGACTAGCCTCATTCAGTGTCCATTAAGGTCACCCAGAGTCCTTCCATTGAATTCAGTAGCTAGTTGGCTGAGTTCTGTAACTCTAAAGCTGACAGTATTTTTATCCAAACTGAGCTCCTTAAATCATAGGACAAACCAAAACTCTGGATCTAAACACCGCCACTCTTTTGGAAAATGCAGACCAGTTCACACCCTTTGTAACTTAAATCAGATATATGTTATGCCTCATCTGTTGGAACAGCTACATGCTGGCTCTGGTGATCCTGGATTAAGTGCCAGCCATGGCAACATCCAGACCCAGAGCTGAACGAAGTAAACAATCTATTTGTGAATTATTTACTCAGTGAGTGACGGAAGAATTGCCATTGAACAATTTGCTGGGCAAATATTATTTGACCATCTCTAGAACTGATTGAACAGTACAAATAAAACCTCCATACGGGGAATTGCTCGACAAATTATATCCAAATTAATCAGCTAAATTATCAGCAAAAAAGAATTCAGCCTGACTTTTGTGGGTTACACATTCGTAGCAAGCCCGGCTCTCCCCAAAAGAGTCTCAGCAGTTCTAGCATCAAGTCACCTGCTTGCAGGCACAACAGCCTCATTCCTTTGTCAAATACTTTCAGCCACTTCATATATGAAAGGGCCTGCATTTCACTTATTTCCAGCAGGCTGACATGAACTCACTTGCATTCACAAGACCTGTGAAGCCAGTAAAGACAGTCAGGTATCATGCATGGAAGATTTACCTTCTTGCCCCTGGATTCAATTTAGGCATTGCAATTCAAATCTGAACCTTGGAGGATTATCATGGATATTCTAACACAGGGGTGGCCATCCTGTGGCACATGTGCCAGACTCTGTATCTGGCACATGGCAGATCAGGGAGGGGACAGCAGAACAGTGGCAAATAGGGCAAGAAGGAGAAAGCAGAGTAGGAGGTCAGGCAGGGAGTGCAGAATAGGGAGCAGAAAGACCAGCAGATTGGGCAGAGGAAGGAGATCAGAGTGGCACTTGGGAAGGGTGCAATGCTAATTTGTGGCACACCTGCCAAAAACATTGGTCCTCACTGTTTCAACACCAGCATAAATACTGTTTAACAATTCAAGTTGTAGGCAGATATAACATTTATACTGGTATTAACTTAGATTGTTATAACGGTTCTGATATGTTGCATCTGTTTACTCCTCTGCCAGTATAAGTGGAACTAAATCACTATAGCTTTAAACC
>NW_017729001.1:3552870-3554702 GCF_001723915.1 Gavialis gangeticus | reverse complement strand
CAGCAGATTGGGCAGAGGAAGGAGATCAGAGTGGCACTTGGGAAGGGTGCAATGCTAATTTGTGGCACACCTGCCAAAAACATTGGTCCTCACTGTTTCAACACCAGCATAAATACTGTTTAACAATTCAAGTTGTAGGCAGATATAACATTTATACTGGTATTAACTTAGATTGTTATAACGGTTCTGATATGTTGCATCTGTTTACTCCTCTGCCAGTATAAGTGGAACTAAATCACTATAGCTTTAAACCCATTTTGTTCATCAGCTCAGCTTACTTATACTAGGAAAAAAAGCAAACAATCGTAACACTTAAATCAGAAGGGCTTATACTGACATAAATTATACCAGTACTAACCATTATTAGTACTCCCAAGTGGCAGTCCTTCCTCCCCTTTTAAACCAGCTTAAAGTTACATCTGTCCACAGCTTTAGCTATAGAGGCATTAAACGAGCCTGATCTTTCAAGCAGGTTATATCTGTGTCAAGGTATTCAAGGCCTGAATTTCCAATATTGCTTAAATGGGAGCTGGGAGACCTCTTGCCAGGTAAGCATGTAACTCCCACTTCATCAGCTTTCTGTGTGAGACACTCAGGATTGCAAATGCAGCTGGAGGATCAAGTTGTCATATGAATGGGCCTCAGAGCTTGAGGCTATCCTGAAGCTTGCACAGAGAGAAGGCAGCTGGAGGGGATGGACTCAAGCAGGGAGGTAATGGAAACTCTCCATCGGCTCAGGTGTCTCAGGGCTTGAACAAAAGCATGAGATGCATGTAGAGGAGCCCCTGCTGTGGCCCTGGGGCCTGCACTGCTGACTCCATTGAATCAGACTCTGGCATGTATGGCTCCAGGTGTCCCAACAGTCAGCATATTTAGGCCAAAATCCTCTCCCCAAAATTTAGCCCATATAACTCAGCAGGTCACTAAGGAGCTCCATGGAAGAATGGAGGGAGGAATCTTCCCTTCTACTTGGCTTAGTGGTGGCAGCAGCCTGCATAAGCCTCCTGCCCTCTTCCATCGGCAACACAGCCTCTGCATCCTGAGCTGGTCTGAGGATGCAGACACCTCACCCAAATACCACCCCCCCCACACACATACATATACACACATATATATATATACACACATATATCCACATGTATGTATGTATACATATAGCGCCCATATGGCTCCTCTGCCTCTGATCTGATGGTCTTTCAAGGCAGATATGATTTATCATCACATATAAAGGTGAAACTCTGGCTGTCAAGACAATGTGACTTTCTAATAGGACTTGACTGTGGGCCATTGAAATCACTGCATATTTTGCTGCTGTTCTCAACCACAACAGGCTCATCTCTTGCCTCATGTACCTGTCCCTGACTTGCTGTGAGATGCTGGGGAAGGACATTTTGGGTCTGTCCAGATGAATGTGCATGTGCAGGAGAGTGTTTTCTGTGGTGCAAATAGTAGCAGCACATATTTGTACCACTGCTTTTTGCCTCAGGGCATGCCTTTGTACATGCACTCCAGCACATGGCAAATTGACCCGGGTGGGGTAGGAGAGTCTGGGGGCCCCTCAGGGCAGCAGCAATGCCAAGCCACCACTTGGAGCCAGGCTGGCTGGCAAGGCCAATTTCTGGCTGCACCATGCTGCTGCCACGTGCATCGTGCTGCATTTTTTTAGCAAATTAGTAGTGTGGTGAATGGGTGTACATGCACTACATGTGGTTTGTGGTGCCTTAAACAGCTTTGAAGCACCGCAAACTGCACATGCTCACTTGTCTGGATGCACCTTTTAGGGTTAAATCATGCTGTTGTTCTCCCGCCCTGGCGGGGGGTCGGGCTAGAAG
>NW_017729001.1:3544680-3552859 GCF_001723915.1 Gavialis gangeticus | reverse complement strand
TGTATACATATAGCGCCCATATGGCTCCTCTGCCTCTGATCTGATGGTCTTTCAAGGCAGATATGATTTATCATCACATATAAAGGTGAAACTCTGGCTGTCAAGACAATGTGACTTTCTAATAGGACTTGACTGTGGGCCATTGAAATCACTGCATATTTTGCTGCTGTTCTCAACCACAACAGGCTCATCTCTTGCCTCATGTACCTGTCCCTGACTTGCTGTGAGATGCTGGGGAAGGACATTTTGGGTCTGTCCAGATGAATGTGCATGTGCAGGAGAGTGTTTTCTGTGGTGCAAATAGTAGCAGCACATATTTGTACCACTGCTTTTTGCCTCAGGGCATGCCTTTGTACATGCACTCCAGCACATGGCAAATTGACCCGGGTGGGGTAGGAGAGTCTGGGGGCCCCTCAGGGCAGCAGCAATGCCAAGCCACCACTTGGAGCCAGGCTGGCTGGCAAGGCCAATTTCTGGCTGCACCATGCTGCTGCCACGTGCATCGTGCTGCATTTTTTTAGCAAATTAGTAGTGTGGTGAATGGGTGTACATGCACTACATGTGGTTTGTGGTGCCTTAAACAGCTTTGAAGCACCGCAAACTGCACATGCTCACTTGTCTGGATGCACCTTTTAGGGTTAAATCATGCTGTTGTTCTCCCGCCCTGGCGGGGGGTCGGGCTAGAAGATCTACTAGGTCCCTTCCGACCCTTAATCTATGAATCTATGAATCTATGCTCTGCCCAGATTGCTGCCTGTAAGGCTCTGGCCACCCTTAAACCACTGTGATTTCAAGGGGGCTGATGAAAAGCAGCTTTTTGGAGGACCAGGCCCTGGATATGATATTGTCAAGCTGTAAAATGGGTGCATGAATGTTTCCCTTAGCAAGGCTGATGGTGGAAGGTGGTTGTAGCAGTTTGCTACTGAAATGCTGGCATAGTTCAGGAGCAAATCATTTTTCTTCAAGAGCAGGGAAAAGGATTTGCATCTCACAGAAGAGTATTTGATTATAAAACCTATGACAGCTCCTTCAGGATGGTGTAACCCATACAATTTCCTCAGGTCAGGGTTGTGCCTAAAGACAGCAATACAGTTTTACAGCAATCTGTGTCACAATTTCCCTGCCTGTACCATGGGGTTGGGGTTGCCTGTGCATTTTGTTAAGCTGGTTTCCACCTTGTGATTAATGCTCTTAGCCAGATACCAGATTATGGCATGGGTCGGAAAACCAATGAAAACGTCTCATGACTGCAAAAGTTAGTCATTTGGGAAAGAAAAATGGAGTAATAAGAAGTTTTCGGCTCTTTTTTTAAAAATCAGAACTTCATAAAAGTTGGATTGGAGGGGGAGGAGGTGAAAGTTTTCACTCCCATGGAACTGAAATTAAAGACAAAAATTGCTTTCAATCACCAGCACGGAGGGGTCATCACACCTCTCCCTGCTGTCTCTGCTCAAAAGCCACTCCATTCCATTAACATTCAGACGAGCAATTAAATGTAGTATTATCTTATTTATTTTGGCCTGCCTCCTTGCCAGTTCCCTGCTGTAAATTAAATGATTGCCAAGTTAGATTAACAGAAAGCATATGTGGAAATTACCTTTTAATTTCTTAATTACATTGCACTCACCTGCAGCTCAACCTGCTTGTATGAGGCGAGTGTGATGTTAATTTTCATTGATATATTATCTGCATTCTTATAAATTAGGATCCTATTAAAGAGGAAGCATGTAAAGAATTCATTGTTCCCACTTCCACCTATATAGTGGAATACTGAGAGGGACCATTTTAAACTTCACAGGCAGTGTGGATATAAACTGGGATATTCAGAATCAAAGGGAGTTAGACACCCAAATCCCAAGAAATGTGAAGGGGAACCGCATGCCTAAATCCCTTAGATTCCACTAGGAATGGAAGTGGAGCTGGAGTGGCCCCACATGCCAGCTGGAGTGGCCCCGCATGCCACAATCAGAACAAAGTAAAGTTGGCCTCCTTTACACTCTCCTACTTCTCCTGGCATCAATTCCTCTCACTGCTGATTGCTGTCAGTTGCCACCAATTGTCGCTGCCATCCCAGTTTCATACCAAACATCATTGATGACCTCTGGTCCTTCCTGGAAGATGATGACCATCTCAAGGTAGCCATGGGGGACAAACCTGTTCTGGCTTACAGATAGCCCTCCTCCCCCTCTGCAACTTCAAACAGAGTCTCTCCAGTAACAGGCTATTCAACTTCTGTTCTCACTGAAGCATCAGGCCTTGCAATGGACCCAGATGCCATCTGTGCACACTCACTCATCAGCCTGGATTAAAACATCTGGGGTTCATTTAACAGAAGCATAGAAAATTAGGATTGGAAGGTACCTCAAGAGGTCATCTCATCTAACCTCCTGCTTAAAGCAGGACCATTCTCAGCTAGATCATCCCAGCCAAGGCTTTGTTTAGCCAGGTCTTAAAAACCTCCAAGGATGGAGAGTTCACAACCTCTCTGGATAACCTGTTCCAGTGCTTTACTACCCTCCCAGTGAGAAAGTTGCAGTGGAACTAGACTGTTTTCAGAGGTCACAGATGACAGAACAAGGAGCAACAGTCTCAAGTTGCAGCAAGGGAAGTTTAGGTTAGATATTAGAACCAATTTTCTCACTAGGAGGGTAGTAAAACATGGGAACAGGTTACGCAGAGATGTTGTGAACTCTCCATTCTTGGAGGTTTTAAAGATCTGGCTAGACAAAGCCTTGGCTGGGATGATTTAGTTAGGGATGGTCCTGCTTTGAGCAGGGGGTTAGACAAGATGACCTCTTGAAATCCCTTCCAACCCTAATTTTCTATGATTCTATGAAGTGAACCCCAGATGTTATAACCCCTGTTGATGAGTGCACACAAATGGCATCTGGGTCCATTGCAAGGCCTGATGCCTCAATGAGAATAGAAGTTGAATAACCTGTTGCTGGAGAGACTGTTTGAAGTTGCAGAATGGGAGGAGGACTATCTCCCTCCCGGACAGGTTTGTCCCCCATGGCTACCTTGAGATGGTCATCATTTTCCAGAAAGGATCAGAGGTCATTAATAATGTGTGATGTTTACTAGGGTTGTGCAAATTTTTTCTGAGTGTTTAGTTTTGAAGCTGTTTTGATGTGTTTCAAGCTTGAAATGGTGAAATCAAAATGAAACAAAAAACAAACATCGAAACAGCTTCAAAACAAAATGAGGGCACTCGAAACATGTTGAAAGTTTTGCACTCAAAATGTTTTGAAAGTTTTGAAACGCTTTGAGTTTCAAAGCAGCCCAGTGGTGGGAGGCAGGAGAGAGGCAGCCCCATGTGGCTCAGCCTGGCAGGGAGTGCAGCCCTGGCTCTCCCTGCTTTCCACCACCAGGCTGTGCTTGGTGGAGCTGACAGAGCTGATCAGAGTGCAGTGCCAGCTCTGCCTGCCTCCTGCTGCCGGGCTGTGCTCCAATCGGCTTCGCCAGCTCCACAGAGCTCAGCCCAGTGGTGGGAGGTGAGCCGAGTCAGTGCTGACTCCACCTCCTGCCACTGGGCTGAGCATCACGGGGCTGCGGAGCCACTCTGAGCGCAGCCCAGCAGTGGGAGGTGGGCAGAGCCAGGGCTGTGTTGCACCTCTTGCCACTGGGCTGAGCTCCCAGTGCCCATCCCAGGTGGCAGCAGCAGCATCCTTTCATCCAGTGCAGATCTGGGGTCCTGCATGCCCAGGATGGCTGCAGGGCTGTGCCAGACTCCTCCTGGGGGTGCAGGCCCCTGGATCTGTGCCCAGATGACAGGAAACTGCTGCTGCCTGGGGCCAGTGGCAGCACCCATCTTCCCCGGTGCCCAGTTCCAGTCCCAGGCGGCAGCGGCAGCCTCCTGTCATCCGGAGCAGATGTGGGGGCCTGTACCCCTGGGAGGAGTTTGGCACAGCCCTGCAGCCCTCCTGGGGGTGCAAGCCCTGGATCTGCGTGCTGGATGATAGGAGGCTGTCACTGCCAGCAAATTTTGCTTTCAAGGCTTTGAGGTGCAGTTTCCAAGAAATCTCTGCACCCATCTCCTTGAAATGTGGCAGGCTTTATGCGCTTAGAAGGGGCTACCATCCCTGCAATTTGCATCTGAATCAGGCAAGACATGACAATGTTTTAGGCATTTTTATTATTCCCAGTTATAGCCTATGGGCAAAATGTTGAAACAGCAAAACAGTTTTGAGGAAACGAAACGAAACACTGTCCCTTCGAAACGGCAAAATGGAATGATGGTGTTTCACACGCCCTAATGTTTACCTCCTCCTCTACCAACTTTGTATGTGTGATCACCTGTTCACATTGCCCCTCTGCTGTCTACATTGGACAGTCAGGGCAATATCTATGGAACAGAATGAAAGGACACTAAGGGCATGCCCAGATGAGTGCACACATGCCTCTTGCAGCGTCCCAAACCACAGCCCACTGGCAGCTGGACCAGAGGTGCAGGTTCCTTTGTTGGCTGTGCAGTCCCCATCTGGGTCTGGCAGACACACAGCCTCGAGGCCACATGCTGTCACAGGTGGCAGGAGGTCACAGCTAGGCAGCAGCTCCCGCTGCCAGACTGCTGCAGTGGGTAGAGGGTGCAGGGAACTCCCAGGGCTGCTTCAACAGTTCATCTGGCACAAGGGGTAGTGTCTCCAGATACCAATTGGCTGGGCCCCTTCTGTCTATTTGTATCTTCCAGTGAACATAAGCCTTAAGGCCCACCCAGTTAACTAATAGCCCCCACTGTGTGGGGCCAAAGATTGAAAGGTACAACTAATATTTGGTGGGGGGGAACAACAACTAAGGAAAAAAAAACAGGATAGAAGTGACATGGGGATCAAAATGTGAAAATAAGGGCTCTGGAGGGGGACACGGAGCAGAGCCCCCGGTCAACAAAAGACAAAGGCATTGGGAGCCCCTGGAAGCTACAGAGGGAGGCGCAACCCAGTTAGCCCCATGCTGCATGGCTACCGACTCCATATAGCAGAGACTGCAGGGCCTGAAGGTGGAACTCCAGGACCTGGCTAAGCAGGAAAACCAGGCCCTGGCCACCCTCCCACAAGGGGAGGCTCAGAACCTCTTCAGCGACCCAGTGTTGTCCTAGCCAGAAAAACTCCAGCACCTGTCCCTGGAGCCCAGCCAGGATCCTGGGGGGCACAGGCAGGGTGTGTAAGCAGTACCAGAGCATGGGCAGGACCAGCAGTCTCCCACATAGGGAGATACCCTAGGAGTCCCACCCATGCCCACAGCCACTCCACCACCCTTGCCTCCAGCTGGTGCCAGTTCTCTGGTGGGGAGGAGTTCATGGGGGACAGGTAGACCCCCCAAGTAGAGCAGCGAGCCCGTGCTCCAGTGGATTCCATGGAGCATGGGTGGGAGTGAGCCCATCTGCCACCCATCAACCACTGTCAGGCCAAAGCTCTTGACCCAGTTGACCCAGGCAAAGGAGGCTGCTGAGTACAATGCCTGGCAGGCCTCCACCTGTGCCAGGTTGCCTGAATCCTGGACTGTGAGGAGTATGTCATCACCATACGCTGATGGGACCAGCCACACCACCAGCTCCCAAAGCTTCGACCCCACCACCTGCCTCCTCAGGAAGATGAGGAAGGCCTCCAGAGCCAAGAAGTACAGCTGGCCTGACAGTGGGCAGCCTTGATGCACCCCTTGCCTGAATGGGATGGGCTTCATCAGGGTCCAGTTGAGCTTCACCAAACACTCTGTGGAGGCATACAGCACCTGGCTTTGGTCCCCACTTCCTGCACGAAGTGGGGACCAAAGCCAAAGGCCCTCAGTGTGCCTGTGAGGCACCTGTGATCCACCCTGTCAAATGCCTTCTCCTGGTCCAGGGACAGGAGGGTGAAAGGCCCTCTTGGCGCATTAGGTCCAGAAGGTCCCAAGCCAGGTACAAGTTGTCAAAGATGGAACAGCCAGGCACCGTGTACGTCTGCCAGCATGGACCACAGGCACAGCAAGATGGCTTTCACTGCCATCTTGTAGCCTGTGCAGAGTAGGGACATGGGACACCAGTTCCTCAGGTCATGAGGATCCCCCTTCTTCAGCAGGAGGTTCAGCACAGCCCTCCAGCACAACAGGGGGAGCTCCCCACTTCCCTCCGATTCACCCCAACGGTGACAAAGTCCGGGCCAAGAATGTCCTAGAAGGCCTGGTATAACTCTGTGGTCAGCCCGTCAATGTCTGGTGCCTTGCTGCCAGGCATCAGGAAGAGGGCTGCTGAAAACTTGGCCAGAGTGAGAGGAGTCTCTAAGCAGTCTCAGTTACCTGTGCTGACCTGCGGGAGTCCCTCCCACAGGGTCTGACAGGCTTCAGCATTGGTCAGATACAGGGAGAAGAGCTCTCCATAGAAGGCTCATGCACACTGGCACATCTTGCCTGGATCTGGGGTACCGTCACCCGCCAGAAGGCAGGTGATGTACTTTTTGGCCCTCCACCTCCTCTCTGCAGCATAGAAGTGGGAGCTGCGGTCCATCTCCTGAAGGAGCTGGAGGTGCAAGTGGACAAATGCACAGCAGGTGCGGTGGTCATCCAGAGCATGAAGCTCTTCCCACCTCTTCCAAAACTTTCCGCAGAGGGACAGGTTGGTGGGGGTTGGTGGCTAGGCACCTCTCCAGTTCCAGCACTTCCTGCTTGAGCTGCTCCCAGACCACCTCCCTCTGCCAAGTGTGCCCGAGTGTAGCTGCAGCAAAAAAGCTGGATGCGCATCTTCCCTACATCCCACTACCTCTGAGCCAAGAGGAAAGCTGCCCTTTGTTCCTGCCAAGCCAGCCAGAACTCCCTAGTGTGGCCTGGGCCTAGACAAGGTGGTGATCACTGAAAGGGGTCATCCGGATGCCTGGGCAAAGTGTGGCAAAGAGATATTAATTCATTCCAACCAGGAGTGGCGTGCCTGCTCCACCCCTACCCTCATGTAGGTGAAGGTGGGGGGGGGAGGGCAGTAGGGTGACAGGCACATCAGACATCCACCAGGGGGTAGTCCATCAGGATCTCCCCAAGGACACTCATGGCAGCCTGGTTCCGCTCCTTGCCTGACCGGTCTCGTGCATCTAGGGTGACGTTAAAGTCCTGGCCAAGGACCAGGCACTCATGAGGGTTGAGGGTGCCGATGTATGTGGCTGCCTGGTGGAAGAAATCCGCCCACTCCTGGTCCTTTTTTCAGGGGTGTACATGTTCAGAAGGTTCAGGACCAGCCCCCACACGACCTGGAGGTGCAACAGGTGGCCTGGCACCACCTCAACATCCTGGAGAACCTCCAGCTGCAGGCCTGGGGAGAACAGGGTAGCCATCCCAAGTGAGGTGGCCAAGAGGTGACTAAAAGAGACCCTGCTTCCCCACTCCAGCCACCAATTTGGTTCACAAATGGTGGGGTAGAGCTGGAGTCCTGGGGGGGTCTGTGCAGGGTCCCTGACAAGATCAGCCCATTGATTAGGGGACCCCACCATGACCCCCTCTGGTGCAGGACTATGGGGCAGGCTGCAGGTGAGGTTTTCCTGGGAGAGGGAGGGAAGAGACCCACCAGGCACCAGGGTGGCTCTGGCATTTGCCTTGGGGTCCTGGGAAAGGGGAACTCCTCCCTCAGAACTCACCGGGGTGAGCCCCAGGGCCTCTGTATCCCCTAGATCAGAGGGAGGAGGCTCTGCCACCAGACCTTCCTTTGGGCAGGCCTCAGCACCCATGGTTTCAGGGGGTAAGCCTTGGTCAGCAGAATAAAGGGCTTCCCCTATAGGCTCCTGTTTGGGACTATCTAGCAGCCCCGAAACCTCCTCCATGGGGATCACCCATTTGATCTTTCCCAGGGGTGGGGTGTCAGGTACAGCTGGGGAGACCCCTGGAGGCTGGGCCGCTCCTTCCCCCCCCATGTGGTGGTGTTGGGAGGGGGAGAGGAGTCCTCCACATCAGAGGACTCTAGCTGTGCCAGGCCTTCCTCTTGCATTTACTCCTGGAGGGGACCTGCACCCACTTAGCCATGGGGTGGCTCTCAGGTCAACAGGCTCCAGCAAGAAAAGGTGAGGGTTGGGGGGGTGGGGCCACCACAACAGGGGTATGACTAGGGGCAGGGGGACCCTGCTCCCTCTCTCCCCCCGGTTGCTGGTGCCCTGCCTGGGACTCCACTAGACTTGGTTGGGGGGCGGGGTCCCTTGAACTCACAGGTGGGCTCGTAGTTATGGCTGGG
>NW_017729001.1:3542536-3544602 GCF_001723915.1 Gavialis gangeticus | reverse complement strand
TGGCTGGGATGCCAGGGGGGCTTCAGGGGGTGGGGCACTGGTGGTAGGGGCACCCCTTTTTCCAGTGGGACCCGCAGATGCCCTCCCCACCTGGCCCATGGGGCCCTCATGATGCGAGTGCCTCAGGGCATGGCACTGGAAGCACTGCAGGTCCCCCAGTGTATAGAAAATCCTCACCAGGCCCCCATGATAAGGAATTACCAGGCACCCGTCAGCCTCCAGCCATGCTCCTGCCACCAGCTGGATCATGACTTGGCGACGGAAAGAGTGCATGTGGCAGAGGCCAGGGTCTTGGTACCCCAGTGAGAGGGCCACCACTGGGGAATATAACTCTCCCCAGGGTTTGGAGCTGGGGGAGCAGGGCCCAACTGGGGATATAGGGAGGGATAGAGCTGAGGACCACCCTGGTCCCCAGCTCTTCGAGAGGCTTAAGGGGAACATATTCACCCTCCACCATGAGCCCCCTCTCCACTGTCTTTTGTGCAGCAGTCACCGAGGCAAGGAAAAAGGCCCCCTTGCCATGAAAGCTGGAGGCCGCCACAATCTTGGGGGCCCCCACTACCCAAGCCAGGGCCTGCACCCAGGTCTCAAAGTGCAGGTTCTCCCACTTGGGCAGTTGGCATTTCACCCCATGCCTGTGGGTGAGTGCTGGAAAGGGGGCCCTGCTGCCTGAGCTGGAAGGGCTGGTGGTGGAGGGTCCAGGCCCCCTGGCTTTGCATCTCCCTGCAGCTGCCTGTGCATAGCTCTGGTTCCTCGCCTGGGGAGCCATGGTGATGGGGCCTGAGCTAGGGCCAGGGACAGGCTGAGTGGGTGTGCTGGCTGGTGTAGTGTACCTGGTCCCCTCAGGCATTGGTGGTCTAGGCTTCAGGGCAGGGCCCTTGCCTTTCCCACCCCCAGCTGTGGAGGAAGGTGAAGAGGAGCCCTTCCCACTGCCCTTGTCCTTAGTCCCCAAAGATGGGAGAGGAGGCTTGGGAACCCCTCTTGGGGGGGGAGGGGCCTGGCCAGGGGTGACCCCCTGGCCCTGTTGGCTCCCTATCAGAGTCCCCTCTGCCCGTGCAGTGGAGGTTTCAGGCTTCTACACCCCTGGAGGAGGTTGGTTGGACTCTGCCTCTGGGGTGGAGGCTGCAGAGGCATGCATCCCCTTGGGCGCTTAGCTGGGATCCACCCCCATATTGGGGGCTGCGGGAAGCTCTATGGGGGCATAAGCCCCCCCCCAAAAAGGTTCCTGCCCTGCCATTGATTCACATGAGGGCAGGGAAGACAACAAAGAAAAACAGAATATCTTGTGGGGCTGGTGAATCTAGTAGGAGCAGGTTGGGGTTGTGGGGCAGAAGTGGGACAGGGAGGAAGGGAATTGAAGTTCACTGAGCCACAGCCCCACAGGAAAAAAACTGGGAGGCCTATGCTTTGAGAATGTGGGGGGAGGGGGAAAAACAAACAACCCCCCCCACCCACACACACACACAAGGACTGGGGAGACTTGAGCGGGCTTACTTAGCCACACAACAAACACCAGGTCAGGGGGAGTGGACTACAGGATTTACCATACAAGGGCAAAAAACACACAGGGAAGGCTGCTGAGGCAGGTGTAAAAGATGGCTGGAGCAGTGGAGGGGCTTTGTTTGTAGAAGATCTGTCCAGAAGCCCCTCAGGCCTCCAGCCAGTCACTCAGCAGCAGAGCAGTCGGCAGGAAGACAAATCAGGATCAGATGCAGTGAGGTAGCTGTGGGGGAGGGTAGGAGCAGTGAGTCAATGAGGAAGTGATCCAGTGTAGGTGTGGTGTCAGGTGGTGCAGCAGGGACTCTCCCTCTCTTCGGGGAGAAAGGGGGCAGCAGCAGTGATGGTAGGAGCCATCCAGTTCAGCCACTCAGGGTGTGCTTCTGGTGAAAGTGGAGGTGAAGGTGGGGGTGGCCTGCCAAAGCAGCTGGGGCAGGCAAGGCTCCTTTAGTCTCCAGCAGTGCTGGTGGGGGAGGGGCCCACAGGCAGTGCAGCCTTCCTCCCCAGGCTGTCCCCCAACTGCAGCTTGGTGGTGGACTGGGCAGCAGACTGGAACAGGGGTGCAGTGC
>NW_017729001.1:3502929-3537536 GCF_001723915.1 Gavialis gangeticus | reverse complement strand
CCACAGCAGCAGTAGCAGCCTGGGACAGGAAGGGGCATGGCCAACTTCCTCCCAGAGGCACCTCGCCCAGAAGCTCCAGAGAGAAGCCTCTGGCTACTATTAGCTGCTGGCTTGGTCTCAGAGCTTTTGGAGTATGCTGGCCGCACCCCTTCCTGCCTTGGGTGGCTGCTGCTGCTGTTGCTGCCCCCCCTCCCCCCCAGGGAGGGGGGGGTCCTCTGCTGCATGCTGCTACCCCCCTCAGGGAGGGCTGCACTGCGCTGCACTGCACTGCACCCCTGTTCCAGTCTGCTGCCCAGAGAGCAGCTTTTTATACTGCTATGGCCAGCACAGGTGTTGGCCCCAGGTTCTAGCTTCTCTTGGCTGCAGATCTGGGAGGATCTGGGCAGGGTTATTTTGCCTCAAGTGGCACAACTTGTCCCACAGCAAAGTGCATGTCCGGGCACGTGTGCTGAGGGAAAAAGCCCTGGCTCAAATTTGTGCTGCTCCTATTTGAGATGCTGCAAGATCACATACCTGCATGTGTGGATGTGCCGTAAGCTGTCACCTAGTCCAGAAATACACAAAAAATCTGTGGCAGAACACTTTAACGTCCCTGGACATTTCATTGCTGACCTCAGAGTAGCTGTTCTTAAACAACAGGATTTTAAAAGCTGGCTTGAGCACACAATTCCAGAATGTGAAATCATCCGCAGACTGGATTATGTCAAGCATGGTTTTAAGAGGGACCACAGATTCCCATCCCATTACCTGGATTAGCTTTTATGTCCCTGTGGTTTCATTGCTTTGTTGTTCTCTCCAGCCCCCTCTGCCTCTCTTAGCACTGGCCTCATTCCTCCCTTCCTCCCCTTTTCCTGTCTTTTATATTTAAATCATTACTTATATTTAATAGCCAGCTCTCTGCATTTCCTTTCATAGCATCTGATGAAATGAGTTGCAGCTCACAAAAGCTTATGCATCTCTGATTCAGTTAGTCAATATAGTGCACCTCTACCTTGCCTTCTGCCTGACTTCAAACTAACATGGCTAACTGCCTCTCTCCATAATGAAACTTGCTAGGATGATCATTATACATTTGTTCTCTGTGTTTGATGAAAAAGAAAAAAAATCACAACCTGAATTAGATACTCAGCATTTGCAACCAGGCTGCAAATACAGGAGTGTCACATATGATAGGCAGGGCCAAGTTGACAGCTTTTGAAATGGACCTTGCAAGCATCTTCAAACTCTCCCTCATGCTGGATGTGGTATATTAGGTGATAATGCAACACTCTGCATCTGACTGCTATTGTAGAATAGCTTGGTGAAAAGATACCATCACAACTGTTTTGCAGAAGAAAATGAAACTACATTCTGTTGTTCCTTGGCTTCCATCCAAAATAAGACTCATAGCAGAGCTAGCTCATTTTGTGCTTTTCAGGTTTCCATTTTATAACCTTTAGGGCTGACACCATAATAGTTTACTCACATGTGCACCGTCGTGCTTACAGATGGGGCTGTATACATGAGTAAGGAGAGTTGCTTACATGTGATAGGGCTTGTAGAATCACACACACTTATACTGTATGGTTGGGCAACAATGTAAGTATCATCTTAAATTTGTCCCCTCCCATGACTGCATCAGACAGAGTAGTGGCAGGGAGGCAGGCAGCCTGACCCCTGCACCTTGTCCTCTACTGCTTTCCCCTCCAACACTTACCCTCCCCACTGCCTGTGCTCCACCTGGTGCCTGCACCACCATGCATCTTTCTCCCTGTCCCTTCCCTCCCCAACCTGCCTGTGCCCCCTGGCACCTGCTCCCTCCCACCCCCCATTGCCCTCTGGAGTTGCAGTTCCAGCTACAAGGCATGGAGCACATGCTGGCTCTGCCAGGCAGCAACAGTTGGAGCAGCTCCAGCCCTGGCCCTGGGACTGGGGTGGAGCCAGAGCTGTGGCTGCCACAACCATAGTTGCCTGACTGGTGAGGGACACAGTGAATATGTGGGGTGCGAGGCAGAACCAGAGCTGTGGCTGCAGAGAAGCAGAGGTGGGGTAGGGGGCAGGCAGCATGAGGAGAGCAGACATAGTTGGGGGCAGAGGTTGTGGCTCCAACTCCAAGCTTAAGTCAGGCCCAAAGCTGCAAGCAGCCTGCCCCTCCCCACACCTTGTACTTGAATCCAAGACAAGGGACTCCCCTTCTCCCTCCAAGCTGAATGAAGGGAAAAAAAACCCTTCATCTAGGATTTGAGTAAATATGGTATTTTTATTTTAAACTTCCTGTATAATAGGAATCCACGGTGGAAATTGCACAGGTTTCTTCATACCCAGTACCTATACAATATAACATCATTTTGATCCACACTGCAATTATACAAAACTACTCATTCTCCAGAATGAGGTCATGTCCCTTGACATCTATTCATTAAGCTGCAGATTCCTTTATTTGAAATTGCAATGATCCCAACTTATGCTGCATCCCTTGTGATATTTGGATAACTGAGGTTGTTCTGTATTATTATTATTTTTCAATTGTGGTAATTATTGTACATTAAGCCATTAGCATTCATTACTCTAAAAATGTGTAATTAGAACAATGGTGGATGGATTGCTCCTGACTCTAATGAAGTTTTTATAATTGTAATTTATTGTCATCAAATTACCTTTCTTAAAAATGAATCCTAATATTAGACCCTTGGTTCTGGGGAGAGGGTGGTAATTATTTCTAATTGATGTTTCTTGTTTGCTCTCTCATATGAGGAGATGCTGATCCAATCCCATTCCATGTTTCTGCAAGGAAGTTAACCAAGAGTAGCAAAGGCATTCTTGCAATGAGACCATTCATCATGTACGTCTTGCGCCCTCTCCATCTTCCTCACTCTCTTCCCTTTTTTCACTCCTCTAAACATGGGATGCATGAAAGAGCTATTTGTTAGCACAACTTGTGAGGAGGGTGAAGGAAAGACCATGACAGAAGACCACTTAGGTCAATTGGTTGCTATGTGGGAGAAGGCTTTTGGGGCCAGATCTACTGATGTGCCAGTCTTATCCTTGGTGCAGCTGATGAGAGGGAAGTGAGGGTGGTTCTAAACCAGTTTTCTACTTCCTTTAACTGAGAAACCATTAGGGCCTGAAACAGCCCCCACTAGAATTTAAAACAGCCAGAAGTAGAGTGAATTACTGTGTGCAATACTTCTAGTGATCCTGGCTTTAGTTGGTCCCCTTGCTGCCTAGTCCTGATCCATCTCTCCTACAACACTGGGGAGAATCCTAACCACCCCCACTGGAAGTTGCTGAAGGTTTCTTTGTGTCTCTCTGCATTTCCAAGCCCAATTTCACAGGTGCCCTCCTTGGTTGCACTCTCAGACACCCAAAGAATCCGGACCCTGAAGAGGCGTCCAAGGAGGAACTCATTCTCAATGTTCCCTTGAGGAACCGTCTCACCAGACACTGTTGTGAGCTGACCCTGGATTATCTCATCTTACAACTATCCTGGTGAGGATCCCATCCTGACCAGCAAGGCCTCTGCCCCTAATAGTGGGGACTTTGTGGTTACTGTTTTTTGCTTCAGCCTCCTTTCCCAGCATGTCACACGCCAATAGAAGCTAAAGTATTGCAAGAGCTCAATTTAGGCCTACATCTCAATGGCCTCAGAGAACGTATCTCACCTTCTCCATTGGCCTGCTGGCCTATCTGTGCAGCTACTCATATGGTGGCAAGTGTATTCCATGTATTACCAAAAGACTGGAAGAATCCTTCTTGACTTTTAAAGATATATCAGCTGCCCATTCTTTCCACACAGCAATAGTCTCTTGAGAAGCCTGCTGACCCTAAAGAACAAGGGAAATCACAGGAAGGGTGTGTGTAAGGGTTTCTGTTTCTTGAATGAGTTGCCTACAGAAGCTCTGTTCCACCCACTCCACCTGAAGTATGCACCTTAAGTCACCAATCAGGGGTCAGGACTACACCGTGCTGTAAATTTTTATCTTTTGTAGAATATCCTCTGACATAAGCTATTTTATAGGCACCTTCAAACTTCCAATCCAAATTTGTTCAGTGCTTAGCTACTTAGAGATTACCAAGAGGCAACTCATTGCTTGTGATCAGCTTTTACTTTGCAACTTTGCTCTCATTCACATAAAAGCTCACCAGCACCAAGGCAGGGCTTGCCTATGAGGCACCAGTTAAGCTTGCATTCTGCTATTCTACTCCAGACAACAACAGGGCCACCTCTCCCAGTTCCTAGCTCCCCTTTTCCTTTATCCCCTTTACAGTCCCTTAAGATTGTTCATTGTCTCTTGGGCGCTGGCCATGGTGCTGAATGACAGCGTGGCTGTAACTCAGCTCACTCCTCACCAGTAACTTTTGGATCACAGTAGAACTGCAGATCTAATACTCTTGTCAGCCAGCTGAGCATTGTTGGTGCCCAATCCGTATCCCTGGCCCTATAGTATTTAATAGGAAACATCTGAAAATGTAATTTTTCATGGCATTCACAGAGAGTCATGGTCCATTCTTTTAACCAGGCACTGTGGTATTGTTTCATAGCAAGGTCTTAGCATGCTAGTATCCTGCCCTGATTGAAAATGATTTTGTTTTACTCTAGTTTTAAGCCATCATCATGACCCCCAAGTCACTATGAGATTTGCTACTGGCTTCAATAGAAGCAGGATTGGACCTAAACCACTAGTAAAAACAAACCAACAGCCCCCACCCCCACCCCCGATCATTAGAAGGGATAGCAACCCTTCAGGCTGCCATAGCTAACCTACTGACTACGTCTAGTCAGTAACTGCAAATTAAGATGGCAATGTAAGGTCTGGGAGAGTTTGTAAGTATAGGGCAGGGCGGGGGTGGTTGTTAAGTTAATCAAGTTTGTTATTCTAGTTAAGCTGTGAGATCTGTAGTAAGTCTGCTTCTTAATTATTATTTTTATTGTGATTATGAATTAAAAATAAACTGTGTCTCTCATTCACAGCAGGGCTTCAAATGTTGCCTTAATTACCTCTCTTTGAATCAATTTTGGCTCAATTATCCCTCTTTCTTAGGTGTAATTGAGGTGTATTTTCCTCTCTCTCTGAAGCAAGTACAATAACCCCCTGGAGTGCTGGAGAGCACAAGTGGAGCATGACTGCTTGGTCACCCTCCTTACAGTGGGCCATGTGTACTCCCTTCCCTTTGGCTGGGCCCCCTGTGCCACATTAGGGAGAGGTCAGCAGAAGTGTAGCTCTGCCCTTGCTCTCCCCAAATTCTACTATGGAAGGACCTAGGTGAGGGTGTAAGGCATCAAAGGAAACTCCATCAGACCTTTTCTTTCTTGTGCATCCATGCAAAAGTATATATACCGTCCTGGCTGGACTTGTAAGACCCCGATCAGCCTTGAGAGTTGTGGGCATTCACACCTTGGCAAATGAGTAGAAAGCTCTTCCAGTCTGACTAGGCAGCATTCAGGCTTAGTTTGCATTGGTGTGAAAGGTCCTTAGAAAAATCCCCTTTTGACTCTTGAATCAGAGAGGCAAAAGAGCCAATTTTCACCTCATATTTATGCTATCAAGCACCGCTGTTTTAAACAGGGAACAATGTGTTGTTCCTACTGAAACTGGCCTCCTATATCATCCACCTCTGAAATGCATTTGCCTCTGGGGCAAAGCACAACAGCTAGTAAACAGCAGAGAGCAATGCTCCAGTGAAAAGTTGGAGGCACGAAGGGAGAAATACTGCATTTGAGACAAAGAGTTCTCATTGAATATCATACTGAACAAATTGAGTGCTCAATCATGCCACAATGCTTGTTTAACTACTGTATGCATCAGTACCTCTGTGTCTGCCTAACTTGCTTATTATAAAAAAGTTTATTTCTTAAAGGATAGACAACTCCATGCTGCAGAAATCAGAAATGCAATGGACCTTTCGCAAAAACCTGAACCATTTTTTTACAGCTCAGAAAGGCTCCTTGATTATATTAATGATGATTATCTTTGCTAAAACTGAGTGAGAAAACTGGTATGTATGTATTTTTTCACTAAAGTGTCCAATTTTAGTTGATTTCTCCTTTTTTAATTTTTCTGACCAGGTCCAGTTCTTACATAGTCCCTGTAGTGTCAAGCTTTGGCTAGAAGCAGAAATTCACTTAAAATACATGACTCAAATACCCCATTACTTCTATACCATCCTGGTCCCTGACAATTAGAGATATTTGGAAAATGGATCATTTTCCCACCAAAAAAAGTTGATAAAAAAGCTCCATTGAAGCCTGTTTTGTAAGAATTCCCCTTGAGTGGTTTTAAGTTTTAAAAGCCAAAACAAGTTTTTGTTTTGTGATAACCAAGTACCTAATGTTTCCATCTCAAAGGTACCAAAATGGAAATTTTAACAGCTAGGGCTGAAAAAAATTTCAGTTTACTGATGAAACATTGGAATTGCAGGCAAGTAAATGCACTTTTTTGTGAAAGATTTATTAAAGTCTTATTTTCTATTTAAAAAATTGAAATGTTTTGCTTGGTCCTTTATTGATTATTACCAAATTGCCCATCAAGAATGATGTGGGGAGGGGGGACGGAGCGCTGGCACTCACCACCCTGCCCCCCTGCCACCTCCCAGGAGGGGAGGGGGGAAGCTTGCACATGGCAGCCACCATCCACCTCCCCACACTGCCACTGCTCCACATTCAGCCACGTGCCACCCCCACCACTCTGCATCCAGCCCTGTGCACCCCCCATTTCCCCCCACTCTGCATCTGCTTGGCCTGCTCCACCCCACCCATCATTCTTGACACAGCACTGGCTGGGGCCACACCCTGCCAGGAGCCACACCACCTAAGAGCGTTATGGACAGACACACAGACAGACACACAGACAGATGGACTAAGCCTTTTATATATACAGAATGCTTGCAGGGCTGCGCTGTCACCCTTGGACATGTGGGAAGTGCCAGGCACATTCCTTCTCTTTAACCATAATAGGGATAAAACACTCTTCTGGGCTTTTTCTTGTGCTCTTCATTCTCCCTGGCTGTTTGGTTTCACTCATCTCTCACCTGAAGCACATGGAAGGGGAGATAAGAATATATTTGCCTCCATGGCCCCAGTGGCTCAACAGCTACAATACTGCACTAGAACCCAGGTGTCCCAGGTAATATTATCAGTTCAATCACTAGTCTACTATGGGAGAACTTGGGTAAGTAATTTCCTCCATCTCTGCCTCAGCATCCTCAACATCTCAGTGAAAGAGGGAAGCTGAGACACAGAATGTGGAAGCGATTTGCATGTGTAATGACTACCTTCTTGGGCAACTGTGTATTGAACTAGGAACCTATGCAGCATGACCTGCTATGACCAGAACACTTTGAATCATACTGGAACAGATTCAGACCCTTCAACAATAGGTCACAGGCTAGGACCTGTAGAAGAGTCAGAAATGCTTATCTTTGGGTTATCAGCTCATCCTTCTGTTTCATGTTTGTACAGTGCCTAGCACAAGGGGTCCTGGGCTGTGACTGTAATTTGTCAGTACCAATACAACACAGAAAAGTAAAATGAGTAACAGGAGTCAGGTCCTCTGAAACCTACTCTACTGCCCTGCCTATAGTACCATGGTGCCTTCTTCCTACAGAGCCATTTCAACTTCAGAAAGATGTGGAAGTCAGTGAGTAAGAACAGGACATTTGTGAATATTTGTTACAGTTACTGTAGCCCAAGAAAGGCCCAGTTTGGACTGAGCCAAAGGCTCAAGTCAAAAGGTCAAAACAGTTCAGCCAAGCCTAGCAACTCCTCAGGACATGGTGAAGGTCCACCACATTTTTCAGTCACCCCTACCCATGTGGCCATCTTTGTTTTTCCATCCTGGCACCCTTATCCAAGTCTGGAGCAAGGCTCAAACTCACCCCTCTGGGTAGGAATCTCATTTTATCAGACTGCTTCATCCCACAGGCCCTCACCTCTGTCCACTGCAAGTGTCCAAGTGCTCCTCAAAGCCTGACATACTGGGACCTCCCTTTGACAACCCAGATCACAGGAGAAAATCAGCTTATATTTCTTTCTGGAGAGGGAGAAAACTAACCACCTCCACCCCAGCTTCAGCAGCAGACACAGCCAAAACTACTTCCCTTCCTCTCCCCTCCCATGGTCCTTATGCAAAGGCTGCTGACTTGAGCCACCGGCACAGGGCTGGGCGCAGTGCTGATTAGATCGCTGTTGAAGGGGAACACGAGGTTAATTGCTATTCTCTTTGTGTGCCGCTCGGAGAGGAGACTGATTTCAGCTCAGTAGCAACAAAATGTTGCCTGGTTTCCTTGGGTGGGGGTGGGGAAGGCAAACCAAAGTGGGGCGGGGAGGTATGCAGGGGAAGGGGGGCTGCAACGGATTGTGCCTGGACTTTGAGCAGAGCTGTGTCTTGTCTGGTCCAGCAAAAGAGAAGTGCTTAACAAGTATTAAGAGACACAAATAATTCTCCTTTTCTCCCCTTGTCCATTCTTTTCTCTCTTTCTCTTTGCTTGTAAATCCTGCTTATTGCATCTGAATAGCAGAATGGTTTCACACCGGACCTTTAATCAGGCCCCTGGAGGGGCAAAGTGGCTGAGGATTACCTTTTATTTTATTATTTTTTTAGCTTTCTTCCCTCCCCTGGCACCCCCCTTTCCTCATGTTTTTCTTGCTCTGCATTTGTTCTTGGAAGAAGTAAGGAGCAAAGGCTTAAAGGGAGGGAGGAAGGGGGGTTGTGGGGAGTGTTACAAACTTAAGGGGATCTAGGCCTATTCAGGGTGACTTGTCCACAGCCTTGCTGCTTTTGTTCTGCTGCCATTCTTTAGCCGATTTCTTCACTCTCGTAAAAGCACTTTAATTCCCTTTTAGATACCGAGAATCTGTCCTCCTCCATGCCCCCCTTCCCTCTCCTCATACAGCCCCACACACCCTCTTTCATTTTCTCAGCCTTTTTATCCAGTGTCCTCCTAACCACCAACAAAGCGCCGAGATCATCTTAAAGTAGTTCTTTCATAGAAAGAGTGAAAGAGTATTGACAGAGAAGGAGCCAGAGGAGCCTGAGATGATGGGAGGCGGCTTGTACATGCTTTAATGACTGAGTGAAGCTTCTGATTTTACGGTTTTCTAGGATCATAAATAGGACTCAAGAGCCAGAATTCATATCTGCAGCCCCTGTTGTTCAGGTGTAAAATACTGTGGGAGCATTTTTTCATTCTGTCTGATAAAGAAGGAAGGTTCAAAAAGGGCAGATATTTGATAAACTGGGTCCTAGGATACATGAGGATCTTTCACCATTTTGAATTGCCCTGACACTATGCATGAAGATGCCCTCAAAAAAGGTCCTGGCCTAATGTCCTGTATCACAAAAGGATAATGTTGAAGAAGATGAGGACAGACTGTGATCTTCAGGACAAATTGAGGCCTTGTGTCAGTAGCATAAAAAAAAGTGGGCCAACGGTACCATTTCCAGGCACTGATGGAGAGGGGGGCAAAAGAATGGCACCTACCACTGCTGCTGGCCTGGCCATGCTGCTGCCCAGGGTGCAAAACTTCTGTTACACCTCTGCCTTGTGTAAACCATCTGTGTTGATACAAGCCTTGTCCCACATTTAATTACATTGTTTCAGTATCTGATCCAATTTTGGACAAAAATTCTCTTCTACAGGCTGTGAAGAGCACTCGAATATTTGGACAGTTAACCCAACAGCTTGGTTCATGAGCACTGGTTTTATTACACAGCTGCCCAGCTCCGATCAGTTTTGCTTCTGGCAGATACGTCCTGAGAGCAGCCCATATCATAGGAGTTTGATGTTAGTCAAGAGAGATAAACTAGGCAGATATGAGCTACGCTTATAACCCCTAAAAGGGCTTCCCTGTGAGGGTGTGGTGATGGATCACTCCATCCCACTGGTTCACCCACCCCTGCTGACATGTCTTTCCTTTAGCATTCTCCACAGAACAGTTCTTCCCTAGACTCAGGCAAAACCTATCAAAGCCACTGGCTACCAGACTAAGTAAAGACTAGGAACCCTGAGCTAGCAGAAGCTATAGGTCCTCAGCACTTTTCAGAATGTGGGTCACAGACATTACCAAGAGTCTTGCCCAAGCGATCACCTCAGGATTTGTCCCTTGGAGCTTCAGTTTGGGGAAGCAACTGCACTTATGAGAGTTTCCATCACTTCCAGATCTGGATGAAAGGCATGAGAACGGAATTGCCAATCCTGCTCAAGTTAAGCTAGCTGCCAGAAGGCTCTTGTTAATGGTATTTCACCCTTCTGCTTCCAGATCCAAATGAAATCTGGAAATATGTGGGATAGAGCGGAGCAGAAATGAGAGAAAAACAAAGGAATGGTGGTTCTCTGCTCTGATCAGCGCTGGATGGTTTAGAGAGGGAAGATTCTGCCTTGAGCAGGTGATTGGACTAGATAACCTACCACAGTCCCTTCCAGCTCTACTTTTACATGATTTGTCTAAAGACTTTCCACCCTTAACAGAAAAAGCATAACAGCCACTGATGAAGCCAATAGGCTAATAGGGCAGATGTTTTAGTGCCTTGCCTCTTTTGGCTGTTGCTCTTCTCTTTACAGGTCAGTACCTTTTGTTTGGATCCATGACCCTGTCATTACTAGGAAGCCAGAGAGTAAGTTTTTCCTACAGTCATTCAAAAATAAAGTTAAGGCTGGGAATAGAAAGCAGCAGGCAGGCAGTAGCACAGTGGGATAATCATGAAGCAGATACATAGGGTCCATATCAATAATCCAGTCAAATAACTAGTAGCAGATAGATGTTGTTGTGGAGGCTTGAAGAAGAAAAAGATGAGTAATTCTGTATCACTTTACAGGTGAGTGGCCTCTCTTCTCCAAATGCCTGGGCCTTCTTGAAGAACAGAGGTCAGAAAATGGTGATCAGATGGGGCAGTGAAATTCAGTGGATTGAACACAAGCGTGGGAGCCAGCCAGGCATGCCTGAAATCTAATTTCAACACTTGCTATGCATGGTTGTGGAATTAACACAGGGCAAAATCCACGACTGCTTTGCACCAGAATCTTAGCTCAGCCACCCTTCAGTATGTAAATGAAGGCCAATCCTGCAAAAATCTCTGAGTCCCAGTTGTGATGCCTCTAGCTAGATTTCTAAAATGACTCAGCTCATTGGGTGCTCACTGCTCAGCTTCTGATGAGACAATGCTTATTTCATAAGGCATATTTTTATAGTGAGAGTGAAGAGGTCAGATTACTCAGATTTGCTTAATTGAGGGCAAGGACAGACAGACAGAATTTAACATCTTTGAAATGGAGCAGGACATACTGCTTTTGAGCATGCATCAGCAGATTCATTGTGACTTCATCGGTCTGCTCCTATTCCATGGTAAGCGTAACTAATCCACAATGATTTGCCCCAGAATAAAACAGGTATTAAGTTATTGTAATATAGTTTCCACTTACTGTGGGATAGAGAAGACAAACTAAACAATTACAGCAGATTCAGCAGTTTTGCATTAAGTTGCCCTCTTTTTCCAGCTGTACAATTGTTTTGCTTGTTTCTGACTTTCTGTGACTCTTGAGAACAGTGAGGTAGTTCTGAAAATGTTTCTGAAGCCCTCACTTGTGACAAACAATGGTTTGTTTGGGAACCTGAACAAAAAGTGTTTATTGTTCATTGTTCTCTGGCTTTAGTCATCATATCAGAGCAGAGACACTGTGTGAGGGGCTATGTCTGTACCTCAGTCAGATAGTAAGATTGTATCAAGGGTACTTACAACCACGCTAGCTTCGGGTAACCTCGTGGCAAGGAACCTCACTGCCAGAGGCTGCATAAGCCTGCCTGAGATCTGGCTACCTCCTCAGCAGCTAAAGCTTGTGTCATCACAGCTTCACTATTAACTGTCTTGAAGCCAAAGTGGGTCTCTCTCTAGACATCCTCCAATGAAATCTCTAATTGCAGTGTCAGACCCAGAGAAGATCCATCATTTGGCATGAACATCAACTAAACATAGGGAACATCTTACAGAAAACCTGCAGTATGAAAAACTGGCACCCCATGTGGCATGTGGCCATGATAATAAAACCCTTAATCTGCCAAAAAATAGGGTCAGTCCATAACGAATTTACCAACTGATCCTGCAACTGGATCAGTGTGGGAGGACTTCTCAGTCTGTTCAGCCAACTGGGTTCCTATGTATGTGACTTGCCACAAAGCCTGGACTCTGATAATCTGAGCCTGATCTATTCTTACTTGTACTGTTCAGAGCAAGGATTAACACTCTGCAGGTCAGTGGGGCAATATGGCGAGGCAATAATAACATAATGCACTGTCTGCATCAGATAACTTTAACTACCTCTCTGGTTATAAGCAAGCATTGCAGTACCTTTGCCCATGCTCAGAGAGCAAAACATGAAGTAACAGCATAAGGAGGACAAAGACATTCAATTTCTTCCCTCCCCTCCACAATTTCTTTTACTGCTCTCAGTTATTAGGAACACGGTTGAGAAGACTGATCACATGCTCAGCTGGTGTAAATCAGAATTGCTCTAGAGACCTCAGTGCCGAGGATACAAAACAGGATCTGGCCCCGTTTAATTTATATCTTCATAGTGAATAATTTTTTCATTTCTAATCCCCTCCCACAGGGCTTTCAAGTCTTCTTAGCAGAGCTGGGGCATGGCTTTTCCTCAGATCCCTGAAATCCCTGGCATGGCTGTCGCAAAAAGTAGCGCTGCTACCGACATAGGTAAGAGGTTGCTTCTTTTACAGATGGCTGGATTCCTCCTGCAGCCATCGTGGTGCCATTGGATTAAGCCGCAGGCCAAACACACAAGCAGTTTAATAATGAATGATGCATGCGTCGGCAGTGGCTTGTAATTCACACGGCAGCATGTACAGCACAGCTGCTGTATAAGCACCCTGCCTTCGAAGGGTGAATGAGCATTAAGATTGTTCCATAAAGCCAGCCCAGCGGTTAGGGATGTTTTATGAATGAAGACTGTAACTTGGGCCTATCATTTTAAGGCAGACATTGGTAACAAGAGGCTTTGCAATAATCTAAGTGTATACTGGCTAAAGGCTGAAATTGGAGGGAGGGTCATGGTTCAAGATTGAGGGGCAAAGCTGGAGGAGTATTCAAGACTGGAGAAGTAGGGCCTACCTAGATTGGGACTGAAGGGTATTAGCAACACAGGGTAAAGTTTCAGAACAGTAGAAATATTCACCTAGAATTTCCAGCAGTCTTATCTATGGCTGCTCTAAAGTCCTGGCCAGGAATCTGGAAGGGATGGCCATTATAGAGCATCCCTTGCCACATTTCTACTGCCCTCTGCTCCAAAGGGAAGCAGCCAGATACTGCCTGTGGAATAAGACAAGTGCTAGAAAAAGAAACCTGCCTTATCTGGTGAGACTATTTATGGAGCATGAGATTGGGGGCTTGCGTCCTACCTGCAAATGTGGCTGGGATCCTAGTGATAGTCCTTATTAACCCTTAAGTCCACTCTGATTTCTGGCTACTTATTGGTGAATGCCATTCCCTGGCACTGTTCTTTAGGGAGGAAAGAAAGTGGTTTAATCAACTCAGTGTAGATCATACTCAGTTTCCCTGTGACCATTTTGGAACCTAATGGGAAACATTTTCTCTTGGTGTAAAATGGCACAGCTCCACTGAAGTCATTTTGCATCAATGCCTAATCTGCCCATAGTACACTTACCTGAGCTATGGCCTCAAAGCACTCTCCCCCCCACAAAAAAAGAGGGTATAATGAGGCCTTGATAAATGACTCGTTCAAGGTCAGTATTCAGTTGACAGTGCCCAGGACTGCTGAGTCCCTGGACCATATGCATTATCTTGGACAGAGTTGTCTGGGCTAAAGCAGCTGAGATGTAGTGCTAGCTATACAGGGAATTGAACTCCTTCCCATTTCTGCCCTCCAGATCCTCCTTAAGGAATTTTTGTCACTCCTCAGCTTGGGATGTTTTGCTCAATCTCCTCTCTTCACAGTACAAGATAGAGAGAAGGGGGAAGGGGAGGAAGGGGGTGATATTTGCCAGCAAATAAAGGACTGTGTGTTTAAACACTCTTCCACAGCCTATCCCCACCCGGCAGTGTTTGCTCAGCAAACAGCACTAATTCACCAGCTTTTCTTGGTTTGATTCAGTCTGCAAAAGCAAACCTTGTACTCTACATCCCCGATGACTATACCTCCTCCCTGCCCGCTCCCATTCCTGTCACTCATCCCCAAGCCTCTTTTGAGCCTCCTGTTCTTCGTCATCCTTTCAAGACATTACCTGACCTCTCCCAAGCAATGGTGTTGTAAGGAAATGATGTTGTGTAGAACTGAATTGAGACAGGGGCATGGTGGGTGGCTGATACTCGAGAACAATGGTGGCAGCTCCCTTCCTATGTCACTTATCTACTGGGCTTCCAGTTCATATAGAGATTTTAGTTTCTTAAGTTGACATGTTGCCCCATGATATTGGCAATACTTGCCAGCAGCTTCAGGCTATCTCATATCCCTATGATCAGAGCCTCTAAATAGTTGTCATGAGCCTAACTATGGGTAATATTAGCATGGTGTTAGAGAATGAAAGGTACTGCTTGGGGTGGGAGGCCAGTGTGGGTATCAAGATAATGTCTTGTCATGAACAGAAACTGGTGGAGACCTCCATGATAAAAATAAGATACTGCACTGGGAAAAGATGCATTGTACCAAAGCCTTTTTGGTTGGCCTGAATGGTTCTCCCCATGCGCTGGTCTCTGTTAGTAGTACTTGTAATGGTCATCATAATTATTTAGCTCTTGAATGGCTGCTCATAGCTATTAGCTCACTGCTGACTTAGCCCAGAGGGCAGAATTCAGTTCCAAGGGTAACTGAATGTGTAATCACTCCCCCCATACAAATAAAGTTGAATTAAATGGGCAGTTTCTATTAACAAAAGAGGACTAGGACTAGAGAGGAAGGGGACATCAAGAAAGATCATCGGAAACAAATGTATTTAGGCTGGTAGGGCATAGTGCATACACAAGTCATGGTTAGACCAGTATGTCACTACAGAATTACCTACAGAACAACAGAAGAAAATATCACTCTCATAAGGAAGCCTGGGTCAGGGTACAAGACTGGTTCAGGGACCACATATGTTCAAAGCATCATAAGGATGTGAACTAACTGAGCTTCCCACTGTGTGCTGCTTCCATTTTATGGACAGTGAAGTATGAAGTGATTTGCCTATGACCACACAATCAGTCAATAGGAGAAGCAAGATTAGAACTCAAAAATTGAGCTGGGTGAAATTTTTCAGCCCAAAATATGCAGATATGGCAAAAGGGAAACATTCTGCATATTTGCATTAGTTCCACTGAGTTGTCCAAGCAAGAGTCAGTTAAAATATGTTGACAATTTCAAAATGAAATACGGAGTTGCATTCAAGCTGTCTTTGTCAACACATTCTTCATCTACAGCAATGACATTGTTACTCAAACAGATGGTTTGGTCAACTTGGAAAGAGGTTTTTTTCCAATTCTGTTTTGCCAAATGTGTTAGAAAAAGTGTTCTTTTGGGGCTAACCCAACTATGTATTTTGATTTTTCAGAACTGTCAACGAACCAAAAAACCCCCTGTATTTGCCCAGCTCTTCACAGGGCTGTCTAACTGATCACTGTGCTTAGACTATCATGGCCTCCCAGTCTAGGAGAGTAAACCTCTGGGGCTAAATCCTAAATCACTTCTGTGCACTTCAGAGGCAATTATGTAGTTGCATACATGTAATTTTTGGTCTTGGATCACCGTTTGGATTCTATGTCCACTTGTGGAAGAGGATAACCCAGGTATATGTGTATCTGCCAGAACTACAAAAGAGGAGGAAGGGGGGGGTCCTCCCACCTCTTAGTCCTATAGTTTCATAGATTTCATAGACATTAGGGCTGGAAGGGATCTCGGAAGATCATCGAGTCCAGCCCCCTGTCCCAGGGGCAGGAAGTCAGCAGGGATCATAGGATCCCAGCAAGATAAACATCCAGATGTCTTTTGAAGGCGTTCAGAGTAGGTGCTTTAACCACCTCCGGTGACAGTCTATTCCAGACCTTCGGGGCTCGGACAGTAAAGAAGTTCTTCTTTATGTCCAGCCTGAAACGGTCATGGAGGAGTTTGTGACTGTTCGACCTTGTAATCCCTTGGGGCGCTCTGGTGAACAGACGTTTCCCCAGATCCTGGTCAGCACCCCGATGAACTTATATGTGGCCACCAGATCACCCCTGAGCCTGCGCTTTTCCAGGCTGAAGTGTCCCATGGCTCTCAGCCAAGCCCTTATTTAGGGAGTGGGTCACTCAGGGTCTAGGCCCCTGTCACCCTGAGATGGTCTCCTACTTCCTACCAACCCCAGGCAATCGTAGTCCACATCTTTGACATAAAGCTTTGGGGTTGTTAATCAGGCAAGTCTTGCTGGCTGCTTCCCCAAGATCAGCTGGGCAACTCATCCCAACAGAGATGAACCAGAGCCCTTCTGATTTCTCACTCAGTCTTTGTGATCATGGACTTCAGCTTTTCTTTACAAGAATCAAGTTGAAACTTGCATTTTTGTCCAATGGAAATAGCAGAGGGTCAGATATTTAATGCCAGGTTCACATCTCCAGATGTAGCAGGCTGGCACTAAGCTTGGTTTGCGCTGTCAATTTCTCAACACGCACCTGTCATGAGAACAGTGGTTCTCAGCCATTCCCCATAATAGGGCCCTTTAATACTTGGAAATCCCCCTTTTCTTGAGCCTTAAGATGGTGGTGGCAACCCTTTAATACCTACTCATGGTGACTCCCTTTCTCAGGTAGAAAACCCTCCTGAGAAAGGATCCCAGGGGATCTTTAGAACCATATCTGCACCAGGTTCTTGGGCTGGGGGTAGGGGAGGCAGTCACAGGGGCACTTGGCCACTTGTGCGACATAGAGTTGCCACTACATGAAGGGGATGCCCCCCCCCCCCAAGCACAGTTCTCTGGGCCCAGGCAGCAGCATATGTTGCCTCCCCTCTTCCTCTCCCTGCCTTCCTTTCTTTGCAAGTCCTCACAGGAGGCCCATTAAACACTTAGCTGACCTTGGACCTCCGCCCGTGACAGCTGCACGTGACAGAGGGGAGCAGCACGCTTCCATCTGAGAGAGCTGTCAGCAAGGTGATTTACCAGGCTCGCTCCCCACAGCCCTCCTCCTCCCTTCTCAGCTGAGCAGGAGGGGATGCTGGGTTGCCGGGGGCAGTGAGAGACTGATAGGGGATGAAGAAGAGGATGGAGGGAGGTGGCTTTTCCATAAACGAAGGCAGGCAGACAGCAGCAGCCTGCATTATATACAGCTGGCTTTCCAGAGGCACAACACTGGGGTAAAGCCATAAGAAATGATTGAATCTGGCTGCACTTGTGGACTCCAGCAGGGGCTGTGGCTGTGTTTCCGGGGACAAGGACTCTATCAGAACAAATATATCATAGGGAAAAGCAGGGCAAGCACTTCTCTGCCCCCCCTCCAATGAGGTAAGGTCACCAGTGCGTCTCAGCCCAGTCCAGAGGGACCACCTCTGGTGTGTCTCAGCATAAAAGAACATTTGATAAGGCTATTATGGTATCAATTGGGATGGTAGCTCTTGCATCTGTATACAGAGTACAAGAAAAGAGAAGGGGGAAGGCGAGTTTGACTAAGGCCTCCACACAATTGTAAGTCCTGTGCTACTGTGCAGGCAGGAACATCCTGTGGTGGTTACAGGACCATCACTCTCCATTACTACACCCTGAGATCCTATGGCATGAGCCTGAGCTGTTGCTGCTTTGATATGTCTTTTGATAAGTCTTTGATAATATTCTTATTCTGAACCCAAAGGACTTCTGGCACAAGCATGCTCTGCTCTAGGAAGGAAATAGGATAGTCTAGGAAGGCAGTGTTTGGAATTCTCCCTAGGATCTTGCGGCTCTCAGCCATTTCTTAGCCGGCCCAACAGTTCTTCCCTCACCCGCTCTCCCTCCCACCTGCTCTACATCCCCAAATAAGTTAAAGGAGATTTCATCTGCCTGCTCATTCAGAGTGATCCTCAAAGTATTTCTGTGCCATGTTTTGGACACTGTGAAATCCTGAAATGCCTCTTCCCCCAAATTTACCCCCTTCAGGGCCCTGTATGCCCTGTTGAGCCCCTTTAAGAAGCTAGTGGAAAGTTGTGACTGTAGTGGCTATATGGAGGTGGTAGGAAAAGCCACAGGAATTGGAAGAGGTTTTAGAGCTGGAACAGCACTGCCAGTAAGTGCAGTTGCCAACAACATCTGGGATAATAATAATGGTCAGTTGCCATGATTCATCCCTACCTCTGATACTCTATTTTACAACAGCCCTTGGGAAGGGATCATTGGAAAGGGTATATTATTCTTATTTCTTATTCTTTATATTGCTGAACTATATAGAAACACAGCCTTATTAAACCCATTTCTCTAACCCAGTCTGAACTGCAGGATATTTACCACTGATCCTAGGCAATGGATTCCAAACAAAGCAAGGAAACACCGTTAGTCTCAGGGGCATGGCTTGCTGGTAATGTATGTAAGAAAATGAGAGCTAATATCACCACCAAGACTAGGCCACATGGTAAAGGCCAAAGTTTTCAACGCCTCAACAGCCACACACAGAACCAGATTTCAGAAAAGGTAGTTGTCTGTTTCGATAAGCACCCAAAAGGCTGATGGGCCAAGATTTCCAAACATCTCTATTGACTGGTTTGGGATTGCCAACTCAGGACACCCGAAAGGGACTTTATTTTCAGGCACTGCTTGCTCAGCACGTCTGAAACACATCTCCTTTAGGGTGTCTCAAGTTGGACACCCCAAAATGAAGATTTAAAAACCAAGCCTCACCACTAGGTGGGGGTGAGGAGCAGGTTTTAGCCTGTTTGCATGTAGCAAACGTCTATCCTGGGATAGACAGGGATAGATGAAAATAATTGTGTATAACTTACACTAGTAGCACTTTTCTCTCGTTTTCCACAGGGCTGAGGGAAGGTATTCCAGTTTAGAGGTTTGCATCATCTGTCTGCTACTTTTTTCTGCTGGTGTGATGCTGATGACATGGCCTGACACTGACAAAAAGATAGCTGATATCTGGGAGTCTGGACCACAATATATCTATTCGTACACTGGACTGAGACCCACCTATTTATTTCACCACTTGGTCATCCAATGATAATAACAAACCTACTGTCAGGTTTGGAAAGGAAAATCCCCAAACTCAATTTTGTTTTGCTTAAATAAAATAATTTGACAGATTTTGGGGTTTGGAAAATCCCATCCCTAAACCAGACCCCTAAGAACAGGAATGGAAAGTGAAGTACAAGATGCTGGGGCATGCAGTGGGGTGCAGCATGAATACTCAAGTGTAACTGTGTGCTCGAGAGACTTGCCCTCTGTTCAGGCTCCTTCTCCCTAGGTTACAGAGACTTATCACACTGCTTTTATGCAACAGTGTCTGAGGATCAGGAATCACCTAGGGAACATTTAAGCAATTCTATGAGCAGCACTGGGGTGCTGGTTCTCTGCTGGACGAGAAAATGGCAGATGTATGCTACGTGGCCATATCTTCCAACTGCCTTAAAGCCCAAGGACTGGCTAGTCCATCATCTCTTCACCATTCAGCCTCAGGATATCATTGTGAGAGTGACCAAGGAAGAGGCCAGGGCAGTGACCTTACTCTAAAGGACTCCTCTAAGGGCCACTGAGGTCACTGGGCATCCTTCTATCAACTTGCAAGGGCCTTTGGATGCCTTCTCCTGGTGGGTTTGACTGAGCAGATGGTGAGATTCCCTTCTAACCAGATATGTTAGAGCAGAGCCATCTTTCCCTAACACACATCTCTTAGGGATGGAGAGGGCAAGAGAAATTTCATTGCCTGCCCTATGCCCTGTATCCCTCTTGCCATGTCTGTAACTTTAAATAAAAAACACCAGTCCTGAAGAAGGGCAGTGGGGCTCCCCCAAGGCCCCCCTTTTTCTTTAAATTCATCTCCCTCAGCCATCCGGGGCTGTCCCTGCTGGAAAATTACTTGCACAAAAGCTCCCTCAGCAGTAATTACCTAAATGGGGGGAAGGGAGGGGAGATCTATTTAGAATCCACTTCATTGCAGGATTAGCTAATTAATTAACGGTTTCACTGACAACTCGAAGGGGAAGAGTGTGTTAAATAGGAAGGCTACGGAGCTTGATTTATGTGATCTGACACCCACGTTCTCTCTGCCAGCTCGCCGCCCCCTTCCTCCCCCCACCAGCCCTGCCATGAAAGGCCCACCCAAGCCATTCTCTTGCTGTATCTCCAGAGCCCCAGAGGGCAACATTCCTGATGCAGCGGAAGGGCCGAAATGAACCGACAGAAGGCCGGTGTGGGGGAGACAATGACGAGGTAATGAGAATGAGAGGGTTATTAAGTAGCAGATGAAGCTGGGCTCAGAATGGGCTACGGCCCACCGAGCTGCTTGGCTAGCAGGGCCACCCATCTGCCCAGCTTTGCCACACACACACAAAGGCCCTGGGAAGACAACAAAACCCAACAGCCCTCCACGGGCAGGCTGGCTGGTGATTTTCACAGGTGATTTGCTCAGAAAGGGCAAGCTTGATCTGAACCCATTTACCAACCTGAGTCCACACATCCATTGACTCCATGCACACTCCAACATCCTTCTCCCTGGGGGATCTAGTCCTGATTTACAGAGTGACCTAGTGAGTTGTTTTCCATGTCTATAAAACCTGGCCTAAGAGAAACGATGGTCTCAGGGTTAGGACATTTGTCTGGGATGTACAAGGTGCAGAGTCGTTTTCCTGCTCTGACACAGATTTTCTGTGTAATCCTGGCCCAGTCACTAAGGGTGTGTCTGCACCGTGTTCCTAGCAATCTTGAGGAGAAGGGATGTTCGGTGCTCAACTCTTCCTGCCCTCGCATGCTAAACCCCAGGTACCCCCTGGCTACTGCCAGCTCCTCAGCCTCCAGCACACCTGAGGCCTGCAGTGCAGGTAAGGGTGCTGAGAGAAAGCAGTGCATGGCGGGTGACCAGTGTCCCCACTGGGCAGGGAGAGGTGTTCCTGGAATGGCTTCAGTCCTGCCTTTCTGGGTTTGCCCTGTGAGCAGGACACAGGACATGCCTGGGAATGACGTATCCTGGACATGCAGGGATTGTCCATGGACATACCCCCAACCTGTCTGTGCCTCAGTTTTCTCTCTGTGAAATGGGGTTAACAGCTATACTTTACCTCACAGGCAAGTTGTGCTGATTGATGTGTTTCTGACTAGAGGGTGCTCAGATAGGACTGGAATACAGCCAGATAAATACCTCAAGTAAAGAAGAGTTGACTTTAACTGAGTGAAATATTTCCTTCAAAACAGGGTTTTGACAGAAAAATTGGGTTTTGACTGCACAGGATCTCTTTGTTCCATGGAAATGTTCATTTTTCATCAAAAAACTGTGCACTCCAAAATCAAAATTAGCCATCTGTGTTTGGCTGAAATCTAAAATATTTTGTCCAGAAATCAAATGATTTTGATTTCAAAATGGTACTGTGGTGGCTTCAGCCCCCTCTCTGGGGCAAATCCACATCTGAAATTTATCGTATACGGTGTAATGGGGCCACTGCACACCCACAATGCACTGCTTTCCCTCAGCACCCTCACCCTTCTGTTTTCCACAGCTCTGATGCTGACCCGGCCCACCTCTGTGAAGCACTGCAGACCCCTGGATGAGCAGCACTATGGAAATATTGAGTACTATTTTAAGTCATCCCTACTGTGTGTGAAGGCAGATACAGCAGATTGTTTTGGCTGCACTTCAATCTGTCTTGTTTTCACTCTCAAATGTCTCCAACAACTGATGGACTTGGCAATGGCTACCAGACAGGCACCACCATAACAAACCTGGGTCACCATATCCAGAGACTTTGTATTGGGGTTTGCAAAGAGATAGGGAGAATGGGAGACAGAATGGCTGATGCTTGGCTAACTATCAGGAATTCTCCCTCTTAGCCAAGTGTTCAGATAAATATCTGGGGGTGCCGACAACAGCCTGGATTTGGGACCTACTACTTGTTCAACTTTTAAGTTGCTATAGTCATAGTCCTGCAGAGTGAGCATCTCCCAGGCATCCAATTCACTTGCACAAGGGCATTCTACCCTGGTGTCTTTCTCAGGATAATCAAGGAAGTGCCCAAAGAACAAGCAGCATAGCTGATATGCCCTGATGATCCCCCATGGTCACCAGGCAGAAAGGCCCTGAGACTGCTCTAGTCTATGCCCTGAGAGCCGGGCTGGTGCACAACTCATGCTGATGAGTGAGAGGGAACAAAGGGCTCCCCTGTGCCGCTTCTGTAATCAGTCATCAACCTGAGGGCAGCTGTGAGACTGGCATTCTCTCTAAGTATTTATCCTTTGCCCATCATGGTGGTACCTAAGCATCTAGCACTGGGTGGCAATGACAGCTTCATTGCCTTGCCCCTGGGCACAAGCGCAGGGGTCTCAACTCTAGCACATTGTGGTGCAGTATCACTAGAACACCCTTGCAACCACTCATCACCACAGGCAAGAGGCCAGCCATAGGTTGTTACTGTTCACAACCTCCCTACAGCCCAGTCAGCCTCACTCCAAGCTTCAACCCATCAAACAGTCACCAGAGGCGGCTGGCTACATAGCAGGACAGTACAATAACATTTCCGCTGCTATGACAGTCAGATCATTTAAAAAAAACTATTCCTTTCTGGGAGGAATTGGCATTTAGTGGATAGAGCTGAAGGCTGGGCATCAGGAAGACCTGAGCTCCATTTCTGGTTCTGCCACTGACATTGTGAATGACTTCTGACAAGTCACTTCTTTATTCTGATCTTCAGTTTTCCCATCTATAAAATAGGAATAAGACACTGACCTTTATAAAGCCCTGTTAAAGAGTATGGGATTAATAATCACTGCTAAAATACACAACTTTCCTTGTTCCCCTACCAAAGTGGATGCTAGTTCCAATGATCATGTGCTTTATGTGAATCACATACCTGAAAGCAAGAGTGGAGAGGACATTTGTATTGACCCCACCTCCCCTAACTTCTAAAATATGTTGTGTTTTATCTATAGCTGGGCTTCCTGGGCACTTTTTGTTTGAAAGCTGTTACTATCTGTTGCTTCCTTGATGGCCAAAAGGAGTTTGGTGGGGCTTGGTTCAGATCCCAGCAGACACAAGAACAGCCAACACTAACCCACTCTTCTTGACCACCTCAGAAGCAGGACCAGTTACAGAACAGATCATTGACACCAGGACCAGTTATAGTTCAGAAGATAAACTGTCACCTAGTTGTATCTAAAAAGAAAACTTGTCATAAATTTCCAACTGAATTTGTGAATTCATGCCTAGGGTTAAAATATCATCATTTTTAACTAATGCTTCATTTATTGTTAATTATTTGATTTTATTTTGTTGGAATTATGAAAGGATGTAATTCTACTCCTTGGGGAAAAAATTGCAAAGTTTCACACATTTCTCTTAGGTGAAAATTTGTCAGTTTCACAGCAAAAATAAGGATTGTTTTAATGGCAAAATGTCAATTATGTTTTTCTTTTGCTTACATCACCTTTCGTTGGCTTGACAAGAAAAAAAAGATACAACTGTACTGAAATCACAGAATATATCTCTTTTAATTCATAGAGAACTGGTAAAAAATAAGTCTAATTTCTTTTTTTTCCAGCAGTGCAGCACCTTTTCTCATGCTTCATTTTACACATACCCAATAAAACATCTTAAAAGTCTTAAGAAGATTTTTTTTTCTATGTGAGGTTACTTTTTAAGCATAAATTGAACCATACATCTTTGTCTTATTGTTCTTTTCTGTTCCTCCCATCTGTTTGTTCTGTTACCAGTTGGTTTCTGGTTTACATTTAGATTGCAAGCCATCTTTGTTCTCTGTTTGTACAGCACCTGACACAGTGGAATACTGGTCCTTGAGTGGGACTCCTACTTGCTGTCACAATACTAATACTTCTAATACTACTACTATATTCCTTTGCCTTTAAGAATACTCTGCCTGGGCAAGTACAAAGTTGATGAATATAAAAAAATCCCTTAACATATTTTTAAATTGAAAATGGAAATGCATCAGATGTTGTCATCTACTAAAGTGGGATGCCTCCATTTTAGATTTTGACAAACACCGATTTATAATGTTTTCCCTTTACCATCCCTTGAAATTAGGAAGATGAGAGTGTGTTGTTGTAAATTCCTACTGTGGGTCTATGTCCTGCAGCACACACTTCACTTTATGCAATGGGAGTAACTCCGCTGACACTGATCAAGCTTAATCAATTAGCAGAGCACCTCCTTCCCCTTTGAAGAAGGGGTGAATGGCTTGTGGCTACATCATGAATCTAGCTCCAAGCAGCACTGCCACTAGAAACTTCATGGTCTTCAGGCAACAGGAACCTCAGAGGGAGATCTGACCATTGGCTTTAGGACTATATAGAGGTGGTAAGTTCATTGCATATGACTTGCAGGGTCAGGGCCTTGGATGGTTTGTGGGGATAAAAAATGAGGGTAAGGAGCCAACAATGAGTTTCAATTTAGCTTGGATTGGTAGTGAGCAGAGGCTGTTACTTAGGAGAAGAAGTGGTGAATCACTAATGTAACTAAAGGTCCACAGAACAAAAATCCACTGTGGCCAACACTAAACAACTCCCCTGTTGGCAGCATGAACAAAAAAGCCAAGGGCTGAAAAAGACCTCCCCTTGCGCTCTTACCGTTAAGCCATGTGGGTCAAGGCTGATTATACTGATGGGGAAACTTCCATTGCTGCTGTCTATGCTGTGACCACACCTAAGGATACAGAAAACATTGGCTCCAGGGCTGGCAGCCTGTGTCCTTATTGCATAAAGCAGGGGTGAGTTCACTGCGGGGGTATCAGGGTGTGGACAGTTACTTCGGTGTAATTTATATTTGGGTGGTACACCAATATAAATGAGTGGGGTCAGGAAAAGACAATCAGACAACTGTCTTAGGACAGAAGGTGCCATTACACTGCCTCTTCCCTACGCTGGGGGTGGCCAACCTGTGGCATGGGCAGCCTCTGTGTGTGGCCCAAGGCAGACTGGACAGGGAGCAGGGAGCACAGTGGCAGGTAGGAAAGAAGCAGAAAGCAGAGCAGCAGATTGGGCAGGGAACACAGGCCTCAGAGCAGAAAGCAAAGCAGCAGATCAGACACAGGAAGAAGATTGTAGTGGTGCTCAGGGAGGGTATGGAGCTAATTTGTGACATGCCTGTCAAAAAAAGCTAGCCCACACTGCTCTAGGTGGGGAGGGAGCAGGTAACAGTCTGTTTGCATTTTACAAACAAGTACTCTGTGTTGGCAGTATAGATTGGCAACAGTTTTACCCCTGATTCTTTCAGGTGTAATTCTCCACCAGCCTGGATACAAGCTTGGGTTTGTGTTGTCTGTCCACTACCTTTTTTATACCAGTTTACACTGATTAATGTTTACAGTGGTGTAAACATTTTGTCTGTCCACACTGGGAGAAGTTATGAGGAACAGTGAAGGAGAGTATCAATAGCAACCCCAACCCTTGTATTCTGCTGCCTGTGGGGAGTGGTGCAGGAATGCTGGCAATGGGGAGGCCCTGTGCTGTAGCACGGATACACAGCCTTGGTGCAGGTTCATTGGCAATGGGGACACTTGCTCCAGAGCCTGTATATACTGCAGTGGCTTGGGAGTGCCAGTGATGGAGGGAAGCTCTTACCACTGACTCTGTTCATTGCTTCAGCCCCTTGAGCACCAGAGGTAGAGAGGGGGTTAAATCAAAATAAATGTTAAATCAGAAATAAATAAATACCGGGGGTTCCTCGCTGGCACTCGCTCCCCCCAGCGCTTAGATTGCTTTTTTTGATGGTTTCTAAATAGAGCCGGCTGATCGCATCTGGGAGTGAAATGAAACAGATTTCATTTTTCACACGCGGCACAATGGCCGTGCTGACAAAGGAGGAAGGCCGCCCATTGTTCCACTCTGCCATCCTCACATCCTACCTCTGTACCGTGAATTAACCCCTTTCACCTCGGCTATTGTCGCGACACCACTTCTGAGCTGCTGAACAAAGGCGGAAGAAAGCCCTCTCCATGTATGTGTGTGTGGGGGGGGAGGGAGTGAGAAGGGGGGGAACGGGCTGAGACAGGTTTGGGCTCAGAGCTGGCGTCTGTCATTTCTTTCCCTCTCCCTGTATGTGGCTGTCTCTCCATGTCTTGCCTGTCAATCAATAACAAAAGGGGACTATCTCTCCTCTCAGCCACTGCTTATCCAACCTTGCTTTTCATAAGCACCCTCATCCCTTTGCCTGAGCTCTCCCCCTACCTGCAAGCTGCTGAGTCTCAGTGCAGACATGTGCCAGGTGGGGGGCACTAAGTCTCATTCTCTGCTGTCTGACAGCACCTTTATCTCAGTGGGATGCCACTGGCTTCACCATTGCTACTTTGGATTTTCACCAGGGTGCATGAGTGGGGAATCTGATGCTTTGTTTCTCTGGTTTGGGGACCTTTTACAAGCTGGGTAATGCAGGGAGATTTAATCTCCACCTTGATTTGCGCCTGCAATGACTTTGATAGACATTGCAGTAAGCCAGGGTCAGGTCATAGCATTGTATGGCTCTTTTCATGAGGAAAGGGGACATTGGCATCATGTCCCCCATTTGTGGGCATGAGCTATATACTGAAAGGGACAGGACTTTACCTTCAAGAGAAAATTGGATGCTTATCTTGCTGGGATCCTATGACCCCAGCTGACTTCCTGCCCTTTGGGCGGGGGGCTGGACTCAATGATCTTCCGAGGTCCCTTCCAGCCCTAATGTCTATGAAATCTATGACATCTACGAGGACTGAGATAGTAGGTGACAAGACCTCTCCTGCTGTTCCCAGCATCAATACAGATAGGGGGTCTAAAGAGCAAGGTCCCCAAACCACTTTAGGTTCCCATTCATCACAAGGGGTGCATCTGTAGGAGATGTTTACTGCAGAGTAGACTAATTAGCTGCACAGTAAACATCTCAACATCTACACGTGTGCCCCTATTAGACTGGAGGAAGCGAATTAACTCTGCAGCAGGGTAGTGCTTGTAAATACAAGTACTATCTTGCTGTGGAGTTTTTTACTCTGCAGCAGTACCCAGGTAGATGCTGCCCCAGCTGGCTGGGCCATGAAGGTTCTTCACTGTGGGTGCTGCCTGCCAGTTAGCCCTGTACTAGAGCACCCTTGTGCCCCAGCCAGCCCCTCTGCAGCACTCTGAGCTAGGGGGAGCAGCCCTAGGCTGGCAGGCTGACCCCGGGGGCCTCCTGCCAGCTGGGGCTGCTCCAACCTGGCTCAAAGTGCTGCAGTCCCAGGCACATGTGTAGATGTGGCACCTAGAAGCAATAAACTCAAGAGCGATAAGCTCCAGAGTTTATTGCTTCACATTAATTGCACATGTAGACTTGCCCTCAAAGTGCTATACTGACTCCAGGGCAAGTACCTGGGACCATCACAGTCAGTTACAGTTTCATCAAGCCAAAACAAAACCATTTTCACCTCATGCTCAGGAGAGTCAGGCAGTGCTTTTGATCACTGGGGCACATGCTCTCTCAGTCAGCAGATCTCAGACATAAATCAGTAGTTATCACTCTCCTTGTGTCCCTCAACTGGCTCCCTCTTCTCTGTTGCATCAAATTTAAGCTGCTTGTCTTTACTTCAAAGTTCTTCACTAACCACCCATGCCTTGCCTGCCAACTCTACTTAGTGCCAGGGCATCCTCTCCCTCTTGTAATAGCCCTCTCTAACTAGTCTCTATCACCCAGCTGGTTTTCACCAAGACATCATGCTTTGTTCAGTGCCACCTCCCTTTCAGGGAGAAGTTCCCCTTAAACATCCATGATTTTGTCAGCCATCAGATCTGCCTTTCAAACTCTCCTTTGCCGTGATGCCTACAAATAACTTGTGAGTGGTTTGGCAGTTACTGTGCTGGGACTGCTGTTTAGCATGCTGACCAGTGCTGTCCATCGTTCCCTGGTGCTCTGCTGTTGTATCCACCTATGGTCTCTTGTCTTACCCTTTGTTCTGCGTCTGTGCAGTGTCAAGTGCAATCGAACCCTGTTCTGTGATGAGGGCCCCTGGATGCTACTGAAATAAACAGTAACAATTGTACATGGTCCTTGCAGCATCTGAGTTCCTTAAATCAAGGCACAGCATAAATGAGCATAATTATGACAATTATTAATGAAGTTAGCACTGTATGGCTGCCCTTACTGCAGTGACTATCTCAAAGTACTGTCCCAGAATACTCTAGGCTCAGCCTCAAATCTAAGATGGATCCTCTGGAGGAACCTCTTGGTTTCCCAAAATCCTGTTCAAGTATATGAGGGGGGCTGTTTTCCAGGACAGCACAAATCAAGTAAGATCACAGAATCATAGAGAAGGAGGGCTGAAAGGGGACCTCCAGAGGTCATCGAGTCCAACCCCCTGCCTGAGGCAGGATCATCCCTATGCAAACCATGCTGTACAAACTACAGTTTAAATTCTACATAAGACTACTATCAACCCTAGCACAACACAAACCTAGCACCCTGACTTGCCACAGGTAAAGCAGGAGAGCCAGAGCAGCCAATGTCCTGCTTCTATGAAATGTTGTCAATATATGCTCAAGAGATCCTGGATAGAGGGCCATGCCCCCACTACAGAGGAAGACAACACCCACAGTCCATATAAATTTGACCATGGGGTAAAATTCCTTCCTGACCCCAAATATGGCAATCAGTCTGACCCTGAGTGGAAGGACAAGACCCTCTAGCTAGCAACCTCTGGCTTTGGTCCCAGCAGGAGCACTGGCAAACTCGTCAAAGTCCACAGCCTTGGCTATAGCCAATATTCAATGCCTCTGGAAAGGCTTAAAAACATCCTAACACACATAGCAGGAAAGAAGTGGGGGGCAAGGGGGGCACCAGCAAAGCCCAGAAGTATGGGAAACACCCACAGTAGAACACAGGCATAGCTACACCTAGATCATCCCCAACCAGTGACTGTCTAACCTCTTCTTGACTGCCTTCAGTGATGGAGAGTCCACAACTTCTCCATCACTAGTCTATTCCACTGCCTCACTGGTCTAACAGTGAAGAAGTTTTTTTCTGGATAGCCAAGATAAACTCACTTTGTTAAGTTTAGATCCAGCCAAGCAACCAGCTTTTGGAGGCATATCAGAACCACTAGCCTTTTCTCACTTTCCTTCTGTTGGTGTGTTGCAGTGGAAATCGTAGCAGTAGAAGAAAAAAATAGTTGACTTCCAGCTTCTAATAGTTGTCAGAGAACATGTAAAAGGGGGACAGCTTAGGAAATGAGCAGCCAGAAGAATTAATTTTGGGGAGTCTCCCTTTCTCCAGAGCCCTGCTGCAGGACGACCCTGAGTAGACAAGAATTTTCATGGCTCCTAAAGGGTTTGACTCACTAGCCACATCCAGATGAGTCCACATGTGCCTCTTGCTGTATCTCAAAGCAGTCTGAGATGCTGCAAGAGACATGTTGGGAACAAAAAAAGTTCCCTGCACTGCATATTTGCAGCTGGGGCTCAAAATTTGATACCTGGAAATCCAGGTATCAACACCACCCCACCCGCACACACACACACACCCCGAAAGCAAGCGGGGCAGGGCATGGTCCAGGACCATTCCCAGTGTGACATATGGTCTCTGAGAGCAGTGCCAGCCCCTGGGTGAAAGCCTGAGTGGCCTGGAGCTGCACGAAGGCACACAGCCCCAAGCCAAGCCCATGAAATGTGGCACAGACAGCGCAGGGTGCCAGGCAAGTAGGGCTGAGCCACACTGCCCCACACCATGGGCTGGGTGTGCCAGGAGGGCCCTGAGCACCCCAATGGCTACTGCTGCTGCTGGGGAGGGGAGGCTGTGGGGTGTGCAGGGGGAACCATGTGCCTTGTGGGTGCATGTGGGCTGTGCGGGGGGTGGGGCTGTGGACCCTGCAGGGGGTCATGTGGGCCCTGGCAGGGAGGTATGTGGGTCTTGTGGAGGAACAGGTCCAAGGGGGTGGATGCTGTTGCAGGTGGCAGAAGGTCACAGCTAGGCAGCAGCCCCCACTGCCAGCCTGCCACAGTGGGTAGAGGGGTGCAGGGACCACTCCGGGTTAGGGCTGCTTCAGCCGTCCAGCTGGCGCAAGGAGTAGTGTCCCCAGATACCAAGTGGCTGGGCCTCAGAAGTTCCTGAGGGCACGTAGCCCTGACCTGCTTGCCAGGACAGGTTTTTATATTGCTGAGGCCAACACAGGTGCTGGCCCCAGCCTCCAGCTCCCCCTGGCTGCAGATCCAGGAGGAGCTGGGCAAGGTCATTTTGCCCCAAGTGGCACAACTTGCCCCACACCAAAGTGCATACCCAGGCACGACCAGGTAACTAACTGGACATGGGACATGAGATTGACATCATCTACCTAGACTTCAGCAAGGCCTTTGATACTGTTTCCCATGAAATCCTCTCAATTAAGATGGAGGGTACTGGCCTGGACCAGTCAACAGTGAGGTGGGTTAGCAACTGGCTCAGAGGCCAATCCCAGTGAGTCAGTTCATAGCTGGTCTGGAGCCTCTCACCTCCTGTGAGGATCTGTGATGATGCAAATTACCTTGAAACAAAGGCAGGAGCAGGATCTCAGGTTTCAGGTGGTTACAGTTGCTTCCTACTTGGGAAAATATGAAGATTTCATTTTAAAAATCGGCTAAAATTTGATATCTTCCATGTGTCAGGTATCCAGGGTGTAGCCGTATTGGTCTAGAGGAGAAGGCAATCAGCACTTGTAGTAGAGATGATTTTTTTTATTAGACCAACAAGATTTTTGCAAAAAAAAAGTCCTTAACTGCAAGCTTTCAGGCACAAACTCCCTTCATGAGGCATTGGAGAAAAGATTGTACAAGTTCTCCTGGGTAGAATGAAAGTTCATATTGCCTTTTCCTCTAGACCAATACGGCTACAACCTGGATACTCGACACACGGAAGATATTGAATTTTAGCTGATTTTTTAAATGAAATCATATTTTCCCAAGCAGGAAGTAACTGTGACCACCTGCAAGCTCGGATCCTGCTCCTGCCTTTGTTTCAAGGTAATTTGCATCATCACAGATCCTCACAGGAGGGGAGAGGCTCCAGCCCAGCTATGAACTGACTGCCCTGAGGAGTTTTCCATCTATTGACTCCTCTGTGAAATCCTATGAAATATGAACTTTCATTTCTACCCAGGAGAACTTTTACAGTCTTTTCACTAATGCCCGATGAAGGGTGTTAGTGCTTGAAAGCTTGCAATTAAAGAATTTTTTTTTGCAAAAATCTTGTTGGTCTAATAAAAGATATCATCTATACTACGAGTCCTGATTGCTTTTTCCTCTAGACCAATATGGCTACAACCTGGATACCTGAAGATCTAGGGAAGCAACTCTTCAGAAAGGCACTCCTTGGAAGGACAAGGTCCAATGGGCACAAGCTAGTCAAGGAAAAAGGCTAGACATAAGGAAAAACTTTTTTTTCTGTAAGGGTATCTAGAATCTGGAACACACTCCCAGCAGGGGTGGTGCAGTTGCAGTCCCTGGAGGTGTTTAAGAGGAGGCTGGACAAGCACCTTGTTGAGCTCGTTTGAGCCCAATCACCTCCTGGCCATGGCAGGGGACCAGACTTGATCTTACAGGTCCTTTCTGGTCCTTTTAATCTATGATTCTATGATTGAAACCTACATTTTCCCAATTGTTTCTCTTTTTTTAGATTCATTTAGAATCATTTAGACTCAGGGCTAAGCTCAGCAGAGAGAGTCAGCTAATGTCCCACAGTGCTGAGGTGAGTTCATGACAGACAGTTGGAGAATACTCAGTATTGTACATGTGTGGGCTTTTTTTCCTGAAAAGAAAGCCAGAGCACTCCTGACCTGCCCTCGCCAGCCCACCAGACTTTCTGTTCCTTTCTCCAAACTGGAAATGGCACATCTAGTATTTGTGTGGGGGACTGGATAAATATATGTAAATATGAGCAAGTGTGTGGAGGACAGAATTTGAGATTCTTTACAACCATATGATTCTATGATTCAAACACAAGCACACAGGCTTTCCTGTAAGGGATTCTGGGTCATGTCTTCCAACCAGTCTCTCCTGCAAGAAATAATACTGTGATGACAAGGACTGCCACCAGGAGGCTTTCCAGATAGTGCAGTCTGGACACGTATTCCTACCCTACAGAAGTTCAGGCCCTACTGAAGGGAGTTTAAAGCAGGTGGAACACCATGTGAAGGTATCTGTTCTCTATCCCCAAAACCAGTTATGCAGTTTTCCCAATGACTCTGTAATACAAGATGAACAATGAAGAGTGGAGACAAGAGTTCATACCTTACGAACCCCTGCCAGAGCAGCAGCTACACCCTGAGTAATGGAGTCAGGCCCCTCTGGTGATTAGGACTCTGCAATAAGTCATAGTTCAACTCCTTTTCAAAGAGATGACCCTAGAATCTGAGTCTCCCAATTTTCCCATGTCCAGGACAGATACCTTAACTAGTGGGCAAAATGTGGGCACCAACAAGACAATGATGCTGGTTTCAGTTCAGTGTCCAAGAGCTGCTAGTCATGGTTTCCAGTTGTTCTACAATTTGGGGGGATTGCACAGCATTTCTGAGTGCTTGCAGTGAAGCTGAATCATAAAGGAGCATCATAAATGGAGTTTGATGCCTCCAGGGCACTATTGAACTGTTTCCAAGCATGCACAGGAGGACAAATTAGTTGTGTAGGGTGGAAATGCAGCTGAGTAAGGAATTTAGGCATGTAATCATGGTTCAGGCATTCATAGGAGGTAAAACAGGATGTCACTGGGTGACTTAGATGCCTAAAAACTTTGTAAGGGTCACTTATGCATCTAAGCAGCGAACTGGAATTCTGCCCTCAGTTTTTCCAAACAAAAAGCTAACCTGAGCTATGGCTAAAAGAAATCCTTCCTCAGCAACTAAACTAGGCTTGTTTCCCTGCCTTTCATACATGTACATGGAGGGGTGAGGGAATAAAAAAGTGACTTGACTGGTAGATCCATTAGATTAGTATTGACCTAATGGCCTTTGTTAGAATTATCTTTCCCTGTCACTCTCTTGGCTCCTTTTTTTTCTCAAAATCCCTCCAACATAAGACTAAGTAAAGAGGAAGGAAAGCACAGAATGGGGCTTGCAACTCCAGGTCAGTGCCCTGCTCTGCCTGGTCCGTCCATGACCTTGATCACTCAAAGTCTGTTTATACAGCTGAGCAGGAGAGCCAACGGACTCAATAAGGCAGCTACACTACATCCTATTTGGAAAGAAGGACATGTATGTGGTGTATCTCAACACAGTGGTCCTTGATGCCATAAGTGAATAGTACAGACATGTCCTCAATCTCTTTGTGTAAAATGGTGATGATACCACCCCACTACTGCATAAGGAGGTTGTGAGGATCAGTATATTCATGACTGTGAGGTGCTCAGGTATTATCTTAACCAGAGCCATGTTATAGGGTCCTTCTATAGATAAACTGGGAATTAAAGCTGGTCAGAATACTTTTGTCTAACCATTTTTTCAATGAAAAATGTTTTTTTTCCCAACCAAAACAAATAGTTTAATACAATTGCAAAAAAGGAAAAGCATCACTTAACATTTTTGTCACAATTTGTAATTCTTTTGTTAAAAAACCCAATTTTCAATAAAAATACCCATCTTCAGTTTACAATTAAGTAAAATGGGTTTGTTTTGGTTTTCAAAATAAATGAATACTCTTGCTACTTTTTAAAACTGCGTTTTTACTACATTTTTTCAAACACACATGGTTTTTAGAAACAAATTTTCTACATTTTCCATTCAGGTTCTCCACTAAAAAGCTGAAAATTAAAAGAAAAAATTCCTAAATTTCCTGTGAAAAAGAACAACTATTCTCTAAAGAACTTGTCTGTGGACTCATGGTCTTAGATTATGAACTGAATTACCAATATTGGGGTGAATATGAAGTTGGTGCAAGTCATGCAAACAATGATAAGGGTGGGTTACTAGTATTGCGCAGAGTAACTGTATTATGAGTTCAGTGTTTCCCATTGCTACTTGTCTGAACCATTTTGAATCACTAGTTCTTTTTTTTTTATCTGTGCCATCAGGCCTAGAAAATAACGAAGTGGGAAGGAACATAAGAATGTCATAGTAGATCCAGCCACTGGTTCATGTAGACCAGTATCCTGTCTCCAGGAATAGCTGGTTACTGTTGCATCAGAACAAGGTATGCATGCCCTTTGATGATGAGTTAGAAACACTAACATGCTTGGAAGGGTAACTGGTCAAAATCTGGAATTTCCATCAATTGAAAAATCCAAAATTTGAAAAAGTGGATGTGACTTGGACTGGAAGGAGGACTTAAAATTCCCAAACTAAAAAGGCGGAAACATGTCATTTCAGTAAAGCCAAAATGTTTTAACTTGATCATTTCAGCTTCTAATTGCAGAGTATTCTATCAAAGGCAAAATGATAATGTTGAAAGGAAGTGTTTTGTGCTTATTCAAGAGAAACATCTCGGCAATTTCCTGCTAAAAATTCAATTCAAACTTTTAACACACACACACACACACACACACACACACACACTCTCTCTCTCTCTCTCT
>NW_017729001.1:3496861-3502826 GCF_001723915.1 Gavialis gangeticus | reverse complement strand
CCCCCCCCCCCCCCTTTCCCTCCCCATTTCAGTTTAAGGTTAGGTTTCTTTGGTTTTTAACAGAAAATGGTTCTGCTGGAAGACTTTTGTCCTGCTCTATTTGGGAGAAGCTTCCTGTATATATCTGCAAAATTACCTGATTGTTACCTTTCAAAACCCTTCCTACAAGAGACACTGGCATTGGTTAGGCAGTTAGTGTGCTGACATCACAGCTTCTCAGGCTGACTGGCTTTGCCACATTATTTTCTTGCACTTTTCCTGTCTGTATCCACTTCCTGTTTCTTATTATAAATTCCACACACTTTGGTGCTGGGATTGCCAATTTATTTTGTTTGTACAGCACCCAGCACAATAGGGTCCTGGATTGTGACTGGTTCTCCTATCAGCTAGTGTAATAGAAATAAGAGATGAAAGTGATATGCACCGTTTTGCTTGAAACAAAAAGTCTGAGCAGTACAACATTTGAGTGTAAATTTGTTCCCAAACTGTGTTATGTGGACTTGCCCCTTTTGGGGGTCAGGAGAGGGCTGAGCAGTCTTCTCCTGGCACGAGCTGTTATGTGCGACTCTAGACTGCAGCATCCCTTTAAATAGCATAGGATTGAACTCCCAGCCGGGGCCTGCAGAGGGTTAGATAAGAGAATACAAACCACTACGGCTGCCCTTTTTTATCTTTCCTTTTTTATTATCTTCTTATGGCTTTAGAATTATCTTCACAGACACTACATTAATTTAGTCAGGGCAGGTAAGGTCACACTCAGACACAGTTGCTCATATTTATGTATATTCGCCAAAGGAGATAAATGGGAAAACAGACTAAGAGGGAGAAAGGGTGTGTGTAGGTGGGGGGAGGGAACTGAGTGGTAGGAAGAGAAGCTACTGACCCAAGAGAGAGAAGCCCAAGCAGGAGGCAGGAATATTGGGGCCAAATTTAACCCAAGGGTAAGTAGATACAATTCTTGGTAGGTCACTGGATTTAAACCAATGGATGTAGCCCATTGGAAAGTGAACAAATAATCTGTGCAGTTGTTTGCTGCGGGTTCATAGTGTGTGTTTATGTGATATATTGTATAGGGAGTCTTTGTGTGAATTATATATGTGGGTTATAGGCATGTTTGCAAAAGTGTGTGTGTGCATGTAGACCGCATACATTTGTGTGACTGCCTGTGGTGTTTGAAGGTGTGGCTTCGTATGTGTTGGAGGGTAGGACATACATCTGTGTGATCGGGCTGTACGGGGCTGTGCATGTGGAGCTGGGTAGGACTATGTGTCTTTGTATGTGTTGGGGGAAGTTCATACGTGCCAGTATCCCAGCCAGGATGCTTAGAGGTATCTTGTTGCCTGCAATACTCCCTGCCATGGCTGACAGCCACAGAAAGTTAAAACATTAAAACTGAGGTTAACAAGCTGGGCAAAATATGATGTTGCCTGCAGTGTCTGACTTGCTCAGCAGTATTGCCAATGAAACAAAGGTTGGGGACTTGTGCTGTAGTAAGAAGGTATGTGTATGGGTATGTGGTAAGGGGAGTGTGCATACGTAACAATCTCATTTACCACTACCTTGAAGCCATTTAGCAATTCGGGTCTCGTTAGTAGAATGGTATGAGTCCTGCTGCTCGCTGCCGTAGTGTATATTCCATGGGCTGCCTTGTGCCTCCGCCCCCCACTCTGCAGACCAGCTGGATCCACATGCTTCACAGGGGAAAAGAACATCTTGAAATTGCCCTTCTAGTTTGCTGGGAACTGTCTGGATGTGCATTAGTTATGGTGAATTTACCTGTGTGGTAGGTCATTCTGTGAAATAATATGCATTTCTAGGGAGGCCCCTGCTGTGTCCAGAGGCAGCTGGCCTGGAAATGATAGGGACATTTCCTGGGCTGCAGTTTTCCATCCGACAAGTGTTTTGAGGGGTATGGGTGGGCTTCTTCCTAAGAATGGGGCTGATAGAAAATCAACTGGAAACCATGCAGGGCATCCAGATGCTGAGCAGGTTTGAATGGCCACTTCTCCCCAGTTCAGTGAAAAGGCTTTCTGTATCTGTGTTGTGCACGTTACCCAGCCTAAATAGGCCCCAAGCAGTGGGAACATTTGGTCTGGAGTCCACAGGTCTGGAGTCCACAGTTCTACCATGGAATCAGAGGGAAATTTGCCTTGTTTGAGCCCATAACAGCTAGATGCCAAGATGAGATCCTTGTGTTCATAACAGCATAAGCTAAAGGCATAAATGATGGTTGTCGCTTACCTGACTTCTTTTCATACCTGAAAATCTATAGTTTGAGTTAAGTGGTGCCCTGAACTTGGGCTAGCTGCAGATACTCCAATTAGTGATGCAGCATGGATGCACTTAATCTGTGCTCCTAACCTGGTCAGTCTGTGCAGCCTGGGTGTTGCTTGGCAATGTGAGCTCTCAGTCAAGAGGGCTTCACTTAAGAGAATACAGCACTGAAGATTAGGTCACAGTCCAATTGTGTAATGGGTGAAGATGCTTGTTCCCTACCAAAGACAGCTGAGAATCCAGGAGACCTCGCCCTTACTTGTTGTGGTGAAAATCTAAGAGTGGGGATCATGTTACTTGCATGACAGTGACTGTGTTCCTGCCTTTAAGCACACTCAGTATGAACCACAGTCCTGGAGGTTCAGAAGATTCAGGGTTTAGCATGGGTAAAAAGGTCCCCAATCCCCCCTTCCCCCCCATTTGGCTGAGGGAAAAGTCCCATGATGCAGCATTATAGAGGACAGCCATAAAGTTCCCTCCAAGAAACGCTTTGCCAGGTCTGTTATGGGAAGCATGCAAGAGCTGCAGCTAGGGACAGGAGGAGTTGTTAGTTCAGAGCTGCAGGAAGCCCTGATGTAGAGACTTTGGGCACTGCTGGAGGGCAGTCTGCAGAGGCCATCTTCAGTTTAGACAATCTCCTTCCCACTAAAGCTAAGTTACATTACAGATCTCTTTCATCCTGGGAACAAGACAGGATGAGGAGGCACAGAGTTGGCTAAAGCTACGTTCACCACCCTTCTGCCTGGACAGCGAGCTCTGGGCAGATTTTCTTGGAGGCAGAGCACTACATTTCACCCTTGGAGTTAGGAACTACTGAGTGGGACTGAAGCTGACAGAAGCAGGCATCAGAAGTGATACTGGAGCAAAGGGAGAGCAGATACTTCCTCCAAGGCCACTGGTTTTGAAAGGAACTTTAGTGGAAATACAACATCAGTTTAAAGGCAGGGTCTTGAAATATTTGTTACTGACATGCAGGCTACAGAGAAAGCAACCTTCAAGTTAGGCACTTAGGGAACAGGTCGAACTGCACTGCAGTCATATAAATGCTTTAACCCAGGATGGAAGGACACAGATAAAGAGGATTTAGCACAGATTAGGGATAAAATTAAGAGATATGGGAGAGGAAGCTGCTATTTATGAGCACCAATTGTTTTTTTTATTTGCGACTGAGGGTGGTTGAGATGTATGGGGCTGACAAAGATCAACCATGTGATTTCAGAATCGATGCGACTCCTTAATAAAATAATTTGTATTTTGCATTTGCATTCAGAATACATAATTACCATGTGAAGCACTGGCTGCTAAGGGAAGCTGATTTAACCTTAACCCAAGCCACAGACATTTCTAGAGCCAGTGAAATTAGCAAAATGCAGATTCAGGCTCTGAGTGACCTGGGAGAGAATCAGCAGTTACTCCCTGTGGAATCATTTCAGAAAAAGAAAACTAGGGATGACAGAAAGTAAAATGACCATCAAAATAAGGGCTACAGTGTGCAGTGCTTACTCACTTGGGTAAGAACTTACTTGCCTGAGTAAGTTGATTGACATGACATTACTTGCCTACTTCAGAAATGAACACGCTGGCCAGAAGAATTAAAAGATCTCTAACAGGCAGAAATACCCATGCACAAACTATGTTCAAGAACATGAACCCAGATTGAGAAGATAACAGATAATTTTTCAAAGAAGTCTTGCCCAGGTAGAACAACGAATGTCCATGTGTGAGAAGAATAAAGCAGCAAGACAGATGCCTTTGTAGGCAGAATGACTGCATGGCAAACCACTTTAGATAGGCAAATAAAGCCAACCATTAGTGACAGCTGAGTTGAGTGAGCTGAATTAGATGCTGGAGCACAATGTGATCTTTCAAGGAAAAAAAAAGTCTAATACAGAAATTCAGGAAACTACAGAAATGAAAACAAAACTTGTATTCATGTTCAGAACAATGTAGAATATCTCTGCTAGGCCAAACAATTATTGCAACTTGTTTTAAAATCACTTGACTTGCCCAATAATATGTACAGATTTACTATATATGTAAGGACTGAAAACATATCTCACAATGAGATCCTATAAGAAGTTTTCTCTCAGTGTCACAGAAATACATACAGGCAGCAAGCTAGCTACTTGACTTCCAAGGCCTAATATGACCAGGAAACACACACACACACACACACACACACACACAGAGAGAGAGAGAGAGAGAGAGAGAGAGAGAGAGAGAGGCAGATCTGAAACTGCAGTGCTCCATCCAATAACAAAAACTCAATTTCCCTTAACAGATAAAATAAAAACTAAACAGGATAATCTGGAATAATTGAGTGTGACTGAAAAGCAGAAACAGCCTATAGACTGGATTAATTCTATGATGGTATGTGAAAACTCAAATAAAACAGATATGCATTGAATTAAATTAAGCCATAAAATGAACACTATTCAGTGAGAACTGTTAAAAAAAGGGCACCTATATTCTCCTAAGTAAAGGTATTCTCAATATAAGATGCAGGCCATGCATTTTGCCAAGTAAAGTTGAAGGAGTCACATGCTATGCTAGTGACTTTTAATATGCTATTTGGACTTTATAAGTTAAGCAAATGCCATTTTGTATTAGTTTTACTCCCAAGGTAGTCTAAAGTGTAATTGAGCAGATTTAGCAGTGATTACAAGGTGCTAAAGTTATAATGGATGATGTGGTCACGATGATGATGATAATGGTGAGGAAGATAAGAACATTTGCACTGCACACCAAAAATTTATAAGGACAGATTTAAGTAAATGTTGTATGGGGTGGAAGAAAGGTTTCTAACCTGGAAATTAAGAAAGTCAAATATTGGTCTAACACAAGTGTTCCGTAATACACACAAGTTGAGAAAAAGCAGACTCCAAGAAAATAAATCCAATAGTTGAAATTCCCCTTCCACATCGCAAAATGGATACAGAGATTTATGAGGATGATAAACTACATGGAACAATAAATTCCAAAACGGGCTATGGTCAATAAGTTCTCTAGGGAATTGCTGAGAAATAACGTTCCTAGGCATTAAAAGGCATCTAAGCTGTTAAAAACATTTATTAGCAATCTACCTTCTGTAATACACAATGATTTTACCAAGTCAGTCATGATGTCAATAGCTGCCTATCATCCAAAGGGGGCATGGGCTGGTTCTTAAGAGGTCCACTCCAAGTAGCCCTCACCTCCACACACACTGAGGCCCCAAGTTATGTACATCAGTCCCAAGTTAGGTGCATCCATTTCTCTTACACTGTAAAGAAACTTAAGTGATTAAGGAAGGGATTGGTAGAAGCCGCCCAAATGGGAAGCCCCTTATGATGGCCAGGAGTGAAATGCACAGTAAAGGGACAAGGGTAGCATCTGAGTAGTTGGTCTGCAAAAGGACAGGGATTAGGAGTGGTCAGGCAGGCAAGTCCCTCAGATCAGGGTCCTCAGCCATAAACTCTCCCTAGGAACTAGGCAGTTAAGCCAGGTCAGGCGCTTAGATCAACTAAGACTAGTTTTTCCACCCATGAAAATGGAGAGACATCCATACCTAAATATGGTATAGCATCATGATTGGAGCAGTCACCTGTAAGATGTGGGAATGCAGTTCAAATCTCAGCTCTGCTTGATTCAGAATAGGGATTTGAGCCCATATCCATCTCAAGTGAGTCCCTGCACCATCAACACCCCCTCC
>NW_017729001.1:3488048-3491861 GCF_001723915.1 Gavialis gangeticus | reverse complement strand
AGTTGGTCTGCAAAAGGACAGGGATTAGGAGTGGTCAGGCAGGCAAGTCCCTCAGATCAGGGTCCTCAGCCATAAACTCTCCCTAGGAACTAGGCAGTTAAGCCAGGTCAGGCGCTTAGATCAACTAAGACTAGTTTTTCCACCCATGAAAATGGAGAGACATCCATACCTAAATATGGTATAGCATCATGATTGGAGCAGTCACCTGTAAGATGTGGGAATGCAGTTCAAATCTCAGCTCTGCTTGATTCAGAATAGGGATTTGAGCCCATATCCATCTCAAGTGAGTCCCTGCACCATCAACACCCACTCCCTCTATCTTCTTCCCATTAGTTGTGTGTGTGTGTGTGTGTGTGTGCGCGCGCGCTGTCCTTCCTTCCATCAGTGACCCGCATCCAGCCTAGGTATACTCTGAGCATACCTGCAAGTTTGGACCACACAGGTAAGTAGGCCATGGGATGCTTAGTTTATGAATCTCACTTTAAAGTACCCAGTATTCTGGCTTAAACCAGGGCTCCAGGTAGCTAATCAGCTGTGAGAAGCACAGTGGTTAGGTGGCTTTGGGCATGTTCACCGGCAGAAGAAGGGACTTAGGAGCATACTGAGGAGGACAGCAGCTGCGCAGACTTTTAAGAACATCAATGGTGCCTAAATGATAGACTTAAGTGTCTAAAGATGATGATAGGTGCCAAAGTACCTCAGAGGATCTGACCCTAAGGGCAGGAATAGACCTTAAGCTGAGACCATCTTGGCCCTTTTTAGCTCATTTTCAGCAATGTATTTAAGCACATGCCTCAGCCCCACTGGATTCAAGGCTTAAAGTTAAGCACTTGCTGAAGTGCTTTGCTGAATGGGGATGGGATTATTTCTGTGCTTAGTTAGGCGCATGTTGACGAGCTTTGCTGAGTCGGGGCCTTAAGGAAGAAATTAGTGAAGGGGATAATGTTTTACTGAAAGGCAAAGGAATGATAATTCCAGTGACACCAAGAAATTAAATGCTTGCTGAGGTCTCAACCCTAGAAAGTGCTGAGCACTCTGGCTGTGATTCAACAAAGCAATCAGTGTGTGCCTAACCACATAGTTCTAGTCACTTCAGTTTTTAGCATATTTAATAAATCTCAATTAATAGGGAGAAGAGGATTGTTTCATCAGAAGAACGTATGGGTTCTTAAACCAGAGGAAAGAGCTGCTGCCATCTCAGGTACTTGCGATATCTTCTAGACCCTCACATTCACTTGCAAGAATGCATCCAAGATGTGTGAGCTTATAGTAGTACTGTTGAGAAGGTATCACTTTGGAATAAGTCTCACTGCTGTCTTTGACTTCATCAGTAGGTTCTATATGGGTTGAGTGAAAGTGTGGACAGAAGTCATAGGTATAGCACGTGCCCTTCTGTGGATAGTTCTGCCAGTTTAGTCTCATAATCCTTTCCCCTGTGCATCAGTAACTGTTTTTCACCGAATGCAGATATCCAGAGACTCCAAGATCAGACAGGACCACCCGGACCATTTCTGTGGCCCCCCTAGTATTTCCACTCCTTCTTGAAGTACAGACATCAGAACTGTACATGACTCATACCTATGCTGTACAAATAGTTTCTTTAGTCCTACTTATTTCTGTCTTTGTATAGCCAAGGACTGCATTAGCCTCTGTTGCCACAGAAGTTCACTGCAACCTCACATTGAAATGATTACCTGCAATGACTCTTAAGTCTCTCTCTGAGTGACTGCTTTACCACAAAGTCTCCCATCCCCTAGGTTTACTCAGTATTCTTGGTTCCCAAATATACATTTCATTGGATTGTGACCATTTAACCAGGTTATTCAGATCATTCTGGTCCCCTTGTTATTTATTCCTGCCCGCCCCCAATCTTTGTCTCATCTGCAAATTTAACCAGTTTCACATCATGGTCTAGATTATTGCTAAATATATGAAAGTGTTGAATCAAAACCGATCCTTTATGGACCCCATTACAAATGGCCCCACACACCGATCTCTCTCCAGTATTTTGAAATCTGTTAGCCAGTCTGTTTTTAATTTATCTAATATGTGCTCTGTTGAATCTACAGAATGCCAACTTTTTAATCAAGATGTCATGTAAGTACTAAGTCAAGCATCTTGTAGATGTAGAAGAATAAGTAAATGGCATTAACACAACTGCCTTTATCAACCAAACCTTTAACTTGGTCACCAAGACAAAAGGTTTCTTTGAGAAGACTTGCCTGCCATGAAACCATATTATTTGGAATTAATCATATTTTACTTCTAATAGCTTCTAATTCTCTGCTGAGAGAGACCTGAATTAAGATTCCTATTATTTTGTTTGTGATCACTATCTGTTTCAGAAAAATGCCAGATTAGTCAATCTGTAGTTCCCTGGGCCTTTTGCTTTTTTTAAATACTGGAAATTCATGGTCAGTCTTTTCTTTGGAATTTGTAAGTATTTTGTAAGTTACGTGAACCCATTTAATGCCCAGTTTTAGAAGATGTAGCTTTACATCCTCTTTTATTATAGATGGAGAATTTTCTATCCCATCCTCAGCATCAGCTGGGATAGATAGATACATCCTCCTTCTTTGTTCCAAACACAAAACAGAAACTTCTGTAACGGACTATAATATTACATGTCATGTACTGTAATGTTGTAACATGAGCTACAGCTTCCAGAAGCCTATAGAGGACTAAAGCAAAGAATTGTAGTGTGAACTACAACTTCCAGAACGCTGCAGGGGACTGAAGGAAGGAACTGTAACATGCACCACAATTCCCAGAAGCCTGTAGAAGCAGAAAAGTGGTGATGGGGTGTGGGACGCTGCACCTAAGAGAGATGCATAGCTGAAAATGTGGAAGGAGTAGCAGGGCTAGGACTGAGCTGCAGCAGTGGGGCACAGATGTGGGAGCCCTGGCAAACAGCAATTAAGCATTTTTGGGACCAGAGGTTGGTTGGGAGTTCCTCTAGAGTTGAAGGAGTAGTTAAGGTTTCTCAAGTGAATATACTGCAGTATTACTGTTCCCTACATTTTACTTGTTCTTGGGTGATTTCACCACGGTGCCCCGGTTTTACCTGTTACCTGGATCATACATGTACATACCTTAATGTTAATATTTATTCACCAGTGCCTGTCCCTTTCTCCTTAGCCCATTGGCTTGTGATCCTAATCCCCAGCATCCCCTGTATAAAGTGGGAACTTCTTTTACCAGCTCCCTGTGCCAGTTCCTTGGATTGCGGACTTTGGTACGCATCTATTGACAATTTCTGCCTTTTTCTACCTCTTTATTCACAGTTTTACCATCTGGATCTATCAAGAGGGCTACATATAAGCTAGGAGTTACTTTCATTGTTATTACTAATATGCTTTAAAAATGCCTTCTTATTGTCATTAACCTTAGTGCCCATTGACATTAGTTTGATTCCTTTAGCTTCTCTTTTCAGTGACCTGCATTTTAATACTTCTAATGAAATTCTTTGTCATTTTCCAGGATCTGGGTTTTCCCCTTGCCATGGAAAAATGTGGTAAAATGTGGATTTTCTCATTTTAAGGAGAAAAACATGGATTTTATCTTTTTAAGGACAAAAACACAGATTCTCTCCTCTAAAGGGGAAAAATGCAGGAAACAGCAGGAAACAGCAGGCTGGCAGAGTTCCAGCTTGCAAGGGGCTGGCGGAGTAGGAGGAAGGTGATCAGGCAGGGATGCCATGTGCATGTGTCATATGCATGTGTGTGCACACACGTGTGTGGCAACCAGGCAGCATGGAGAGCAGCTCCCACAGCTCCCTGCAGGTAGTTGGGGGTGTGGGTGGGGGGGGGGGTG
>NW_017729001.1:3485406-3487779 GCF_001723915.1 Gavialis gangeticus | reverse complement strand
GAGTTGGGCAGGGTTGGGGCTGGGGGTGCTGCTCAGCCAGGGCACTGCATGGGGCCTGGGGCTTGGGGCCAGGATGGGAATACGCATCTGCAGGGCCTGGCTGGGGAGCAGGACGGAGCTATGGGCAGCTCATCTGGGGGCCGGAGGGGGCTGACTCCCTGCTACTGAACACACTCTTGGTGGGGGCATAAGGGGCATGTGGCCCCTAGATTTGTGCGTGTGGCTGGGGTGAATGCAGGCTGGCCGCTGAAGGCTCAGGGTTCCCCACCCTGCTGCCCCCCCCTCCACAGGCCTCCATGGCCCAGTGCGTGGGACCTGGCATGGCAGGGCAGAACTGGGAGGGGAGGCTCAGTGCCACCACTGGGAGCCCGGAATCACCAAAGCAAGGAGCCCCCTGCCTGCCCAGCAGCAGCAAGGGTGGTGGTGTGGAGTTACATCCCCTGCTAGTGCTGGGTGGGCCAGGGGCACCTCACCATGGTGGCGTGGGGCTCCCAACAGCAGCACCAAGCCTCCCTGCCTGGCTCTGTCCTGACACACCAGGTCCTGCCCACTGGGATGCAAAGCTGCAGGGGGAAGGGCAACCGGGTGGGGAGCCCCAAGCCTGCAGCAGCCAGCCCGTGTTCTCTCCCTCTCCACAGACTCTGCTCCAGCTGTGCCACCTGTGGAGAAATCATGCCCCAGTCTGCCTCATTGCGGTAAGCAGACAGTCCAAACCCCTGCTGTGTTACCTGCCTGTGTGACTAGCTGAGCTGTAAAAATCCAAAGGGAGGGGGAACCTGCTTCTCCTTTTGTCTCAGGGTCCCGCTCCTGCAGGTCATGTGACTAGTCATCTCACCTGGTCAGCCTGATGTCATTTGGAAGCACCAGTCAGCAGCCAGTGGGTCTGCTTCTGGTGGGAATTCAATGATGAGGTCACGACAGGTGTATAAAAAAGCCCCTTCATGAGGAAGGGAAGACAGACAGACGCAGCAAACAAAACCATATGCAGCCTCCATAGAGAGAGCTTGGTCAGACTCTGGATGTAAATGTAACTAATTTGGATTTCAGCTAGTAATTTAGGATGAAGTGATCTAGAAGCGTGTCAAAAGGCTACCAAGTTGCTTCTGTTTGCTCAAGGTTTTTCTTTTGATATGTCTCTGACCCCACCCTATGCCTTCCCTCTCCAATCAGTAAAGCTATCTATCATAGCAAGCCTGGCAGTAAATACTTGAGAGGGATTGGGCAAGCCTTTTGGCTCCCTTTGCAAAGGGACTAAGGGAGGCTACTTTCTATGCTTCAGGCTATAAGAAGCACCCAGATACATCCTGCTGGGGCTAAGCAACCCTTAGGTCTACACGGCCTGTGTACCCCAGTGGCACAGAGCCTGACAGATACCAGAGCTCGGGTGGTGGCAGTGGTTACACCAGGCTTATGGGTGTGCTTTAGGAAGGGGGTTGGCCAGAAGTTGGCACCCCTGGGGAGGCATCCACAGCTTGGTTTTGGTTGGACACAGTGAGGTGCGTGGCTCAGTACCAGAGTGCCTCCTATTGGCCCACCACATGACCTGTGGGGGGAGGGGGAGATGATCTCAATGCTCTGCTTGGGCTGCAGCAGCTGCCATCTCCCATGGGTGGCAGCTGTTGCTCAGGCGTTGCTGGGGAGGGGGAGAGGGTTGTGGACTTGGGTGCCTGGCCCCAGAGCTCTGGCAGCTGGAGGCCCCCTCTGGCAGGGCTGAGGGGGAGGGTGGGAGGCTGTGGGTGGGGAATGAGGGGCACTGGCAGGGCCAAGAGGCCGTGGGTCCTGAGTAAGGGTCACTGGCAGGGGCAGGGGGCTGTGGGTCAGGAGTGAGTGGCATCAGGAGGGCTGTGGGACTGTGGCTTGGGAGTCAGGGGCAATGGCATGGACAGGATACTGACATATCAGGGTTGCTCAGTAGGCCTGTGCGAAGTGGCTAGTATTTGCTTTGGAGTTAGATTCGGCAGATTTGTGGGACAGTAATTCAATTTGGTGATTTGAGTCACTGTCCTGAATCAATTCAGCCAAATCTGATTTGGACATTCAGCAGCAGTCAAATCTCTGAATCTCTGAATCACCCAGGCCCATCTTCCACCTACTTTCCCAGCCCCGGCAATGGCTGCCTCGCCCGCCCTAGCTCCCAGCAATTTAAAAAAAAAAAGCTCTGACTCAGTGGATGCTGCTGGGGTGGGGGGGTGATCCCTGCTTCCCCCCACTGTCCCACGCTGCATGGGGGGCCTTGCACGAGCCCCCCGATGCCCCCCCACTCCCCCATGGCTGCCTCGCCCACCTGAGCTCTGGCCCTTTAAGAACCCCCCCCCGAAAAACGTTGGACTCACTGGTTCCTGCCCTGTGGGGGGGGCGATCCCCACTGCCCCC
>NW_017729001.1:3482550-3484986 GCF_001723915.1 Gavialis gangeticus | reverse complement strand
CAGGCCCCCAGGAAGCAGCAAACTTCCCGGGCTAAGGGGTTGGGGCGGCAGATTGCCTCCTCAGTCCCCCTCAGGTTCGGAGATCTTCAAATCAATTCGGACCTTTTAATTGGTCCCCTGATTTCATCTGAGTTGTATTTGGAGATTTGGCCATCGAATTGGGCTAAATTTTCTCCAAATCAAATCAGCATCTGAAGCTTCACACAGCCCTACTGCTCAGTGCCACAAAGCATTGGGGGGTGGGGCCAACAGCCGCAGCTGGACCTGCGTCTTGGTGAGTGAAGGGGGCAGGGGGAGCTCTGATTTTCCATGATAAATAAAACCCAAAATCAAATACCAAAATTTATATATAGTGGCATTTCATTTTAACAGAAAAACACAGATTTGGGGGTTTTAATCAGAGAACTGGCATTTTTTAAATCAGAGTATTTGCAATTTTTAAACAGAGAAAACCAGGATTCCTGTGATTTGCTTCCTTTTTTCCATCCCTTATATATGATTTTTATGTTTCATCACCATTTTCAAATCCCCATTTCTTGTCCAATCTAATGTTTTCTCAAGTCTGTGGAATCATTTTTTTAGGGCATCTAGTAGTATACCACTGAACAATTCCCAGTTTTCATTAACACTTCCCACTTTACATTTATATCCCTAGTTAGTTATTTTAACAATTACTTTTAGCTTCATTAAATTGGCTTTTTTAAAGTTCCAAATATTAATGTTACTAATTGGTGTCATATCCTGTTTGCACAAAATAAGAGTGCAGCAGTTAAATTTTGGGCCAGCGATTAACTTCTTGTCTGTCTGAATGCAGTCTAATGCCAAGCTTCCTGAGTTTGGTTGCAAAACTTTCCATGCTAAGAAATTATCATTTATTATTTTTAGAACCTCTAGGGAAATTTTGCAACTGACTATGTGAGATGTCTAGCAAATATCTTTCAGGTTGAAGCTATCTGTGATAATAGTTTTACTTCCTACACCAGTGGTTCTTGAGCTTTTTAGATTCAAGGCACCCCTTGGAAAATGCCAGTTCTTAGTTTTCACTCATTTTTTTGACTACAGAAAAATAATAGGGCAATTCTTTTGTTGCAAAGAACAACAGAAAACACGACAGGTCAGAATGTTTTTAACACTACATATTCCTTTGTGAACTTTCTGGCTTTATCTTGTAAATCATGTTTGTACACCTAACAGCGCTAACATAGTAGAGCACCCTGTGGGTGAAAGGGTCTCAAGACACCCCATGGTGGCAGAGCACCCTGGTTGAGAATCACAGTTTAGACAGCTGTCTACATAGCAGGTCATCCTGTTCTCTAATAAGGTTCTGTAATTTGCACGGTAAACCTATGAACACACAATCTTTAATTTACTAGCTAGCACTCTCATTCATAAATATTTGGGATCTCATTTTTTAATTGTCTATGATAGATGACAATGTCTCAGAGAGATAATCTTTGATTTTTACTCTGGGAAAACATTAGGGGTGTGCGAAGCTTCGGTTGCCGATTTGATTCGGAGAAGATTCAGCCCGATTCAAGGCCAAATCACTGAATCTGAATCGAATCAGGAGACAAAAAAACCCCTCCAAATTGATTCAGAAAAGATTCAGCAAAAGATTTGGAGATTCAGAAGGCAGTCTTTCAGGGGAACAGAAACTAGGAAGAAGGAGGGGGAGTGGGGGGGGAAGACTGACATCTGTAGCTAGCCAGTGACTGTGATTTTTCCCTGAGTTCCCTTCCAATCACAGTGCTCTGGGGGAGGGACGTAGAAACAGCTACCATCCCTGCAATTTTCATTCTGCTGTGCCTTAACATACACTCAAAGTCACACGTCACGAGTTTTGCTTTGAACAGTTTGAGGTGCAGTTTCCCAGAAACCCCTGCACCTATCTCCTTGAAACTTGGCAGGCCTCATGCCCTCAGAAGGGGCTACTATCCCTGCTGTTTTCATCCAAATCTGCCTTAACACACACGAGTTTTGCTTTCATCAGTTTGAGGTGCAGTTTCCCAAAACCCCTATGCCTATCTCCTTGAAACTTGGCAGACTTCATGCCCTCAGATGGAACTACGATCCCTGCTGTTTTCATTCAAATCTGCCAAAAAATGACAAAGGTATAGGTATTTCAGTGATTCCCCATTATAGTCTATGGATGAATCAGTGACGAATCGATTTGGGACAGTGATCCGAATCTTCAAATCAAATCACTGTCCTCCGAATTGGCCGAATCTGAATTGAATACTTCCCTATTCACACAGGCCCAGAAAACATACCATACAGATCTTTGCTAATATGATGTTGAGCATTATTTTGCTCCTAAGTGTAGACAGAGACAGATCACATTTAAACATGTGATTGGCTAACCCTAGCATTCCTACTGTGGTTAGCCAACACAATGTGAAACAAGCTTCTTCTTGTCCATACTAAGTAAAAAATTGT
>NW_017729001.1:3480209-3481984 GCF_001723915.1 Gavialis gangeticus | reverse complement strand
GGGGGGGGGGGGATATTCAAAGAAATGGATGTTTCTTTCTGTTCTTCCTTGGCAATAAGTGTCCCATTTTGGTAACCTGCAAATCTGGTTATCTTCCCAAATACTGCAATTGTCAGGTCAGTAACATAAGAACAACCCCCACACCATTCCAGCAATTTATCCTACTAGCAATGGAGGTCTTTGCTGGGTTTTTTTCCCCCACCCCACCACTCTCTCTCCCATCCTTATCTTCTGTTGTCTTCTTGTGGAAGAAGAGATAAAAGTAATTCTTATGGATGCTTCTCCAGCGCAAGCTTGCCTCCCCCCTCCTCCCCTCCCCCAGCATCTCCCTGGTCCGTCCAGATAAAGGGTGAGGACCAAGCACATGTCATTTTCTTTGTGCAAAATCAATATTCAGCAAAGTTTATCTGTCCGACATAGCAGGAAGTGCTAATTTCATCCGCGTCAATTACTTTGATGAATGCTCATAATGCTCAGGGTGTGAGAACAAGATAAAAGAATTACTGAAATAAAAAGCACACATCCGCACATGCACACACAAGCCCCCTCCCCTCCATCACACACTCCTGTGGTTCCATGAGCACAGCTTTGAAGAGGTGCTGTGATTGGCATCTGCCAAATCCTCCTCCAGCTATTGAGCATACAAACTTTTATAAAGGAGGCTGGTGACAAAAAGTGCTTGCTTTCATATGAGTCTGGGAGTGGAGGCTTCCCTACTTGTGTGCACTGATCTGTATGCACATGACTGCACTTATGCATGCATTCCAATACACTGTGTATACCCGATTCTCCATGGCCTTGCATTTTGTACTGCCTCTTGTGCCAGTGCACAGTAGATGCAAAATGGCTTTAAAAACTGACTGCTCTGGCCGGATGGCACATTATGCTTGGTGTAAAACATTATGCAGGGCAGATGGTATTGCAGAATCAAGTGACAGGCCTGTTTATATCTATGTGAATGTGTTTTAACATACTGTCTAACCTATGTTTATATGTACTTGCATGATTGCATGGCTGTGCATATGCTTTCTAATGTGTACATCTGGATCTGTGTGCAAGTGCAGCATTATTGAGTATGGCTCTTTTATATTAGTATCTTCTTCAGAACCAAAGTTATGCCACATGCTATGTTGTTTAATGCATCAGCTATATTTGGTTACAGGAGGTACTAAGGTGATAGACAGGTGTCAGTATAAATGAGGTAGATAGATAGATAGATAGATAGATAGATACCCAAACCAAAGCCTTGTATCTTAACACCCTTTTGGAGATGGTGAACATTCTTATTAACACTAAGAACATTGCATTTTCCAAGTGGGAAAAACACCAATCTAGGACACCTCAGAACTTGCTGTACAAACAGAAAAACCACTGAGAAAGCTCTGTTACTCATATTGCAAGCTAAAAGTTACTTTCCCCCCAAACCACTGACTTTACTGACCTTCACAGTAGGTATTGTAAAAGAATGAGAACAGTGAGTTAGTAACACTATTGTTCTTTGTGGTGCACTGAATAGATAGTGTGGTAAGTCTAAATTCTTAATAAACAAATAGGGCTTGATTTTTACAGGCACCTGAGCACCCAGGTATAGTCCACAGGTTGTTAGGAGGAACAGACCTTTAAAAAACAGGCTCAAGATGGGCACAGAAAAGCTGAACCCACCCCACAATCCCAAGCAATGGCTGCTTAGAAATTTTTGCCAAGACTAGGGTGATTTGAATCAGCTTGCTCCCCTGGCCCTATGGGCTAAGGGCACAAATTACACAGAAACTAGT
>NW_017729001.1:3472973-3475209 GCF_001723915.1 Gavialis gangeticus | reverse complement strand
TGGGGGTTTTAATCAGAGAACTGGCATTTTTTAAATCAGAGTATTTGCAATTTTTAAACAGAGAAAACCAGGATTCCTGTGATTTGCTTCCTTTTTTCCATCCCTTATATATGATTTTTATGTTTCATCACCATTTTCAAATCCCCATTTCTTGTCCAATCTAATGTTTTCTCAAGTCTGTGGAATCATTTTTTTAGGGCATCTAGTAGTATACCACTGAACAATTCCCAGTTTTCATTAACACTTCCCACTTTACATTTATATCCCTAGTTAGTTATTTTAACAATTACTTTTAGCTTCATTAAATTGGCTTTTTTAAAGTTCCAAATATTAATGTTACTAATTGGTGTCATATCCTGTTTGCACAAAATAAGAGTGCAGCAGTTAAATTTTGGGCCAGCGATTAACTTCTTGTCTGTCTGAATGCAGTCTAATGCCAAGCTTCCTGAGTTTGGTTGCAAAACTTTCCATGCTAAGAAATTATCATTTATTATTTTTAGAACCTCTAGGGAAATTTTGCAACTGACTATGTGAGATGTCTAGCAAATATCTTTCAGGTTGAAGCTATCTGTGATAATAGTTTTACTTCCTACACCAGTGGTTCTTGAGCTTTTTAGATTCAAGGCACCCCTTGGAAAATGCCAGTTCTTAGTTTTCACTCATTTTTTTGACTACAGAAAAATAATAGGGCAATTCTTTTGTTGCAAAGAACAACAGAAAACACGACAGGTCAGAATGTTTTTAACACTACATATTCCTTTGTGAACTTTCTGGCTTTATCTTGTAAATCATGTTTGTACACCTAACAGCGCTAACATAGTAGAGCACCCTGTGGGTGAAAGGGTCTCAAGACACCCCATGGTGGCAGAGCACCCTGGTTGAGAATCACAGTTTAGACAGCTGTCTACATAGCAGGTCATCCTGTTCTCTAATAAGGTTCTGTAATTTGCACGGTAAACCTATGAACACACAATCTTTAATTTACTAGCTAGCACTCTCATTCATAAATATTTGGGATCTCATTTTTTAATTGTCTATGATAGATGACAATGTCTCAGAGAGATAATCTTTGATTTTTACTCTGGGAAAACATTAGGGGTGTGCGAAGCTTCGGTTGCCGATTTGATTCGGAGAAGATTCAGCCCGATTCAAGGCCAAATCACTGAATCTGAATCGAATCAGGAGACAAAAAAACCCCTCCAAATTGATTCAGAAAAGATTCAGCAAAAGATTTGGAGATTCAGAAGGCAGTCTTTCAGGGGAACAGAAACTAGGAAGAAGGAGGGGGAGTGGGGGGGGAAGACTGACATCTGTAGCTAGCCAGTGACTGTGATTTTTCCCTGAGTTCCCTTCCAATCACAGTGCTCTGGGGGAGGGACGTAGAAACAGCTACCATCCCTGCAATTTTCATTCTGCTGTGCCTTAACATACACTCAAAGTCACACGTCACGAGTTTTGCTTTGAACAGTTTGAGGTGCAGTTTCCCAGAAACCCCTGCACCTATCTCCTTGAAACTTGGCAGGCCTCATGCCCTCAGAAGGGGCTACTATCCCTGCTGTTTTCATCCAAATCTGCCTTAACACACACGAGTTTTGCTTTCATCAGTTTGAGGTGCAGTTTCCCAAAACCCCTATGCCTATCTCCTTGAAACTTGGCAGACTTCATGCCCTCAGATGGAACTACGATCCCTGCTGTTTTCATTCAAATCTGCCAAAAAATGACAAAGGTATAGGTATTTCAGTGATTCCCCATTATAGTCTATGGATGAATCAGTGACGAATCGATTTGGGACAGTGATCCGAATCTTCAAATCAAATCACTGTCCTCCGAATTGGCCGAATCTGAATTGAATACTTCCCTATTCACACAGGCCCAGAAAACATACCATACAGATCTTTGCTAATATGATGTTGAGCATTATTTTGCTCCTAAGTGTAGACAGAGACAGATCACATTTAAACATGTGATTGGCTAACCCTAGCATTCCTACTGTGGTTAGCCAACACAATGTGAAACAAGCTTCTTCTTGTCCATACTAAGTAAAAAATTGTGTTTCACCTCAAGGTAGCTGAAACATGTTGGCACATTTGTTAAAATGCTGCTTTCCTAGTGCAGTTAAAGGCCATAGCGGGGAAAATGTGTTCCAGCAATGTAAGGATTTGATATATTGCAGATCCTTACATACTATGGTATATAACTTTTTGCTAAGGTATAGATGGGTGGAGTCTTGGTTTGG
>NW_017729001.1:3468529-3472589 GCF_001723915.1 Gavialis gangeticus | reverse complement strand
CATATGAGTCTGGGAGTGGAGGCTTCCCTACTTGTGTGCACTGATCTGTATGCACATGACTGCACTTATGCATGCATTCCAATACACTGTGTATACCCGATTCTCCATGGCCTTGCATTTTGTACTGCCTCTTGTGCCAGTGCACAGTAGATGCAAAATGGCTTTAAAAACTGACTGCTCTGGCCGGATGGCACATTATGCTTGGTGTAAAACATTATGCAGGGCAGATGGTATTGCAGAATCAAGTGACAGGCCTGTTTATATCTATGTGAATGTGTTTTAACATACTGTCTAACCTATGTTTATATGTACTTGCATGATTGCATGGCTGTGCATATGCTTTCTAATGTGTACATCTGGATCTGTGTGCAAGTGCAGCATTATTGAGTATGGCTCTTTTATATTAGTATCTTCTTCAGAACCAAAGTTATGCCACATGCTATGTTGTTTAATGCATCAGCTATATTTGGTTACAGGAGGTACTAAGGTGATAGACAGGTGTCAGTATAAATGAGGTAGATAGATAGATAGATAGATAGATAGATACCCAAACCAAAGCCTTGTATCTTAACACCCTTTTGGAGATGGTGAACATTCTTATTAACACTAAGAACATTGCATTTTCCAAGTGGGAAAAACACCAATCTAGGACACCTCAGAACTTGCTGTACAAACAGAAAAACCACTGAGAAAGCTCTGTTACTCATATTGCAAGCTAAAAGTTACTTTCCCCCCAAACCACTGACTTTACTGACCTTCACAGTAGGTATTGTAAAAGAATGAGAACAGTGAGTTAGTAACACTATTGTTCTTTGTGGTGCACTGAATAGATAGTGTGGTAAGTCTAAATTCTTAATAAACAAATAGGGCTTGATTTTTACAGGCACCTGAGCACCCAGGTATAGTCCACAGGTTGTTAGGAGGAACAGACCTTTAAAAAACAGGCTCAAGATGGGCACAGAAAAGCTGAACCCACCCCACAATCCCAAGCAATGGCTGCTTAGAAATTTTTGCCAAGACTAGGGTGATTTGAATCAGCTTGCTCCCCTGGCCCTATGGGCTAAGGGCACAAATTACACAGAAACTAGTATAAGTGATCAGAAACTGGTTCAAATTTGTAACACAACAGAAGTTCAGTGCACATAAATCACTTTCAAAATGGTCGGAACCAGTTTAAGCTAAACCTGGATGGATGTAGCATCAGACTTAATTGATTTAGGTTAAATCAGTTTATTGAACTTCTGTCCCAGATCCCTTCCAGGTTCAAGTTAATTCATAGGCCTCCAATATCCCAGGATGCTTTGCACCTCCTCTACAAAGCCCACCCTCTCACAGGGTGGGCGGGCTAGCCATGGGCTCAAGCTGTCTGCTCCAGTTGAGCAGGGAGGCAGGCTCTAATGCCCCAAGGCTTCTGGCCTGGGTCACTGCAGGCATATGGCTGCATTTCTAGAATCAAAAGTGAATGTCTGTTCACTTATTAGTTCAATCTACGCAGCTTAGACTAACCTGTGAAGATTCAGCCTTGATTTGAGTGTCTGTACCTAGCCCTGAAGTCAGAGGCAAGCTGTTGTTCCCATCCTTTTGCTCTGTTCAAAATGGTGTAATATATACTCTTCACAGAGGGACTGATCCTGGAAGGCGTTGAGTACATGAAACCCACCAGTCAGTGTATGATACCATGCCACCTTCAGCACTGGCTCCACAGAGCTCCGTTACAGTCCCCAGGTACAAAGCTTGGCTAATTCGTTAGCTCAAGCTGTAGTGACTCATGTTTCTATCTCTGGAGTTCCCCATTCAATCCAGATGGCAGCCATCACCTCCCTACATTACTCCAGTATGTCAGACCCTGTGGATCTATATTCATTTTTTCTCTGTCCAAATCAATGCAATCTTTAAGTAAGATTGGGACAAAGGCAGGTTTTAGAATGGACTTCAGTTGGAGCTGAAGCTATGATGCATCTCATCATGGTTCAATTTGAAAGAAAATGCTGAAAAAGAATGAACAGGTGTCAAATCCTTGAAGGAGCCAGGTTAGGCAGGTTTGATTCCTGCAGTTTGTTTCCCTCTGATCATCCTACAAAGCTCCATGAGATGGGGGGCGTTAATCATTCATGGCTGCTCTGGGTCTGCCCTCCCTTCTCCTTGCTAATCCTCCCTTGAAGACACTGCAGGTCAATGCCCAGTCCCAGAGTGATCACTCCCTTCTCCATGTCTGCCACAGCCCTGGCAGCGCTGTGTCAGCAGGAACCGTTACAAATGACTCCTTCAGATATCTTTGATGCCTCCTCTCTCAGGCAATTTGTCAGGCTGCACAGAGCTGCCATGGAGGAGCGTCACTGCCCTCCTTGTCTACTCACTCCTTCCAGCCATTGGTGGGGGGGAGTTTTCTACTTCTTTTTTGCTAGCTCCAGAGAGGCAGAAAATGCTCTTAGGGTTGCAGGATCTGGTATTTTCCCCATTTATAGCTCTGAGTTCCACAGACTCTGGCATAAAGGGAATCCTTATTTCAAGAGCTCCCCCCAAACCAAGAGCTGTAGAAGGTAGTAGATGCTCAGAACAGCTCCAATTTAAGTCCCCTTCCATCTCCAAGTTGGAGCTCCTTGGCTGCTCTACAGCCCTGTTATTAGCACAGCTAGTGAAGTCGTACCCATACCACAAAACTAAAACAAGGAGAAGGAGGGTAGGAGGTCTTTTGAACTTGCATATTAAAGCTTTATAAAGCCTTGTGCATATTTTTGGGGGTAGTATATTTGTTGGACTGTGGTGGCAGTGTGGAGAAGGAGTCTTGATATAACTTGAGGCATGAATTCAAGAGGTGCTCTGGTTTGAAGGGTTCCCCCAGTCCATGTGGCTGAAAATGAGTACCTGATCATTAAGGCTGGATTATAAAAGGTATCAAAGTACTACATCGAAATGGTGCACCTTAACTGTACTAACCCAGTAGATTAGAATCACAGACCCCAAATGCTGGGGGCCAGAGTACACAGAGAGAAAAAGGCAAGCGCTGATACCTATGTCACACTCTTTAGTGCACTACTGGAAGAGATGCAGATGTTATAGTGGTGAGCATAGTATAAGAATAGAAACAGAACAGACTGAGTAAGGAATAATTCAAAGCTGAGGAAGGCATGCCAGATTTCTCCCACAGATGTTTAGAAATGGATGTGACCTGTTGTATCATCAAAACACCATCCTCCAGCCACTGTGGGATTGTTCGTTCTTGTATAGAGTGTACTGTCCTGTCTTGCTACAGATTATTTATACTTGGAATATATATGGTATTTTGGCTGTACAGGATCCTTTACAGACCAATCAAGCGCCATCTTTTATACTACTAGTATAGCTTCATCCTATAGGGGAAGGGGAATAAGCTACCTTGGTGTAAGGCAGTTGTATATCGCTATACCACATTCACTAGAGCTTGTACTATTCTAAACGCATTAGCAAAAACTCACATTACTAATCAACACATTTATAGCACCATCACTACTGCACATTGACAACCACCATGGCTGTGTAAATGGCTTGTATAGTAGATGTAACTGTTTATATTTAATTTATGTATTAAACCCACTTTAGGGATTTACATCAAAATAATGTAAAAGGGCTTTGATGATGACAAGCAAGCTCAGGAAATTTTAAAAGACAAATATCCCTCTTAGGTTACTCAAGACTTTTGTTCTTTTAGGCCTTCACACAATAACAAACCTCCACATCCCATTTCTTGTTTTTGTTGCAGGTGAATTAAAAGCTAACCCAGACCAATAGGTTTAATATGTCTACAGTTTTCTTTGTCTGTAGCATTGCAGAAAGATCTGTGTCAGGAGTCATGGAGGGGCCTGGCTCATAAAAGCTCCACCCGCATGGAACTTCTCATTGTTACTAAAGCCTTTATGCTGTCAAAGTGAGAAGGAGACTTTTCACGGATGGGCCAAATCCAGATCTGGGTCAGAATCCACATTTAGAACATCTTCCCACAAAAAACCCTTTCAAAATGCAGGTGCCACGTGGGCTCCACTGAAGTCAAGGAGAATATTTTCATTGACTTCCAAATAGAAAC
>NW_017729001.1:3451252-3468511 GCF_001723915.1 Gavialis gangeticus | reverse complement strand
CTTCGTGTAACCTGGGTACACCCAAGGGTGTGCCCTATTCTCAATCAGATGGGATGGGTAGGCAGGAGGGGGTGCTGTAAGAGGGACGCCAGAATTTCAAGCGGATCCCTCTTTCCTCTACAGAGTTAGCCCGAGCCCAAAGTTCTTAACTATATATAATTTATTGAGTTATAATATACATAAACATAAAACTAAATATCATATAAATATATTTACACAGTGAACATTAACCAATAACCAAGGTCAAACCCTAAATAACACTATTTACAACATCACAATACAACATTTCAGTTGCAAAATATAAGGTGCAAATATGAAGAATCTTAATATCATCTATTCCTTAAGATAGTCCCTGACCCATGGTAAGAGATAGTCCTCCTTCCAATGGGGTGGGGGGGCTGTCCAGAAAGCACCAGGGGCCCCTCCCCTTAGGGCCTTGAATCAGTGGGGGGCTGCTCACCCAGCCCCTTCTCTGGGGTTGCCCGCCCCAAACGTCTTTCCCCCGTGGGACCGAAGGGCCCAATGACTCACGCTTCCTCAGGTGGCGGTGGTCAGGGCACATCTCGATGGGGTCTCCTCTACTGAAGCACCTCCCCAGGTCTCTCCCACACCGCTGGCCTCCTCCCCACCCTGTGCCCTGCTCTGGGCACCGAGGGCTCAGCTCCTCTCAGCTGCTGCACCACCGCTTCTGGGTGCTGGGCCTCACGCTGCAGCACTGCTATTTCCCTGTGCCCTGGCTTCGGTATCGTGGGCTCTTTTAGCACAGGCCGGGCCCTTCAGGCTCTGACCGGCAATCCTCATACCAGGTGGCTAACCCAAGCAATCTGTGCTGCTCCCTGGCTCCCAACGCTTGGGTCTGTGCACTGCCCAGTGCACCATGGGACCTGGCTGCTTGCCAGGAGATGGTGCATGAGCTGCCTCACTGCAGCCCCAAGGCCCTTGCCCCATGCACTGCCCTGTGCACCGTGTGGCCCCTGGCCCTGCCAGGGTTGCAGGCTCAAGCTACCACTTGCAGCTCCCAAAGCCTGGGCTCTGTGCACCAAACCGCACACTGTGATGGGCCCGAGGAGTCCCACACTGCTCCCAGGGCCAGGTCTCTCTGCACCGACCCCATGCACCATTAACAGCCCGAGTGGTCTTGCACCGCTCCTAAGGCTGCTCCTCCAGTGGTGGCTTCAGGAGCCTTGGGCCTATTGCCCACTGGGGGAGAGCTCCCTGGCTTTTCTTGGCTCTGCTCTTCTTGAGTCCCTCATTGCATCTGCCCAGCATGCTGAGCACACTGGGCTTTGATTTACACTGAAGGCCTTGCCCCTAAAGTCTGCCGGACCTGCAAAGCACAGTCTTCAATCAGGTCCAGGTGCTCCTCGCACCCCACCCCACTCTGAGCAGGGGCGGGGCAAGCTCCTCCCAGCTGTTACATGATTGGTGGAAATGTTCCATCAATCCAAAGTATCCTTCTCCAAGCCTGGCTTGCCAGGCAAGAGCAGCGAGCCTGCCACATTTGCACTCCCAAAGTGCAGTGATCACACAGTGAGACATCAGATTGGAGCTCAAAAATGGCCACTGACCCTCCAGATCTTTCTAATCTGGGCCATATAAGTAATAGCAGACAGAAAACCAACTGGGTTAGTAACCACAGTCTACATGCTACCGAAGCTACCTTGCTAGCAGTACCTGCACTAGCTCATGTAAAGCTGCAATGTAGACAATCTCTTAGCGAGATTTACTAGCAGAAAGGATGAGGAGAGCTCACCTTTCACAACAGAATGAAGATGTAAAAATTTCAGTACGCATTAGTACTCCTCATATAGTCTTAATCTATCTAGTACAAGTAATAATAGCAATGAAGATGCATGTGCCCAGGCTAGCAAACAGAATATAAGCCAGTTGGAAGCTCTGGATGTGGACAGAGAGATGCCATGTGCTGATGCCTGTGCCACTGGTTCTGCTCTGCTCCACTTGTCTGCTCTAGGTTTAATAATATTTGCATGGGTGCACCTATATGTATGGACATGGGTATGGGCATGTATGTCTGTAAACTCATACTTGGGCCAGGGGAAAAAAAAGCTCGCTCCCAGGAGAAATACAATGTTTATAGCCTATGTGAGGCGATTACACCTTTATTTTGCAGCATAGGCATACATCAAAGCTTCACTTTCTAGTAGCTGGTCAAATATTTCAGGGAAGCAGAAACCTCATGAATACTAAGGCATTAATTGCGTTTGACTACATTCAAGTCTTTAATATTTGTGAATTCACAAACCTTTGAAGTTGTGCTACGTGATTTCCTCTGATCTAATCTATCCCCAAACCATCACCACAGTAGTTAAATGCCTGCTATCTACATTTAGAATCATTGGGTCGAGAAGTCATCTAGTCCAGCATCCCTTTCCAGGCAAAAGTCATCCCCACTAACATATATACAATGTGTGCAGCCAGAAATCTACACAGGTTAGGGCAGTGAATCCTAAATGGAGGTAAGTGCCTTTCTGAAGCCCAGATTAAGGCCCCTAAATCTTGGAGAGCAGAAAGATTTAATTGGTTAAGGTGCCCTTGACATTTCCTGTTGGCCCCTGCTCAAGGTACTGGCTTTTCTGCTTTCATTCAGAGGGGTCTAACATTCCCATTACAGTGTATAGGGACCTCGATGCTCATGAGGTTCTGAGTGCTCTTTCTGATGCTCATCCCAAGTGACACGGTCATAGCCACTAGACTTTTATGGCAGAATGTCAGGCCACAGCCTCAAACCTGAGGTCTTATCCTGACCTGCATAGCTATCCTACAGCTGGTCACCCAGCCTGGTCAAAGCTGTCATGAAACCTTCAGCAGGGCCTAGCCTTCTGCCCACTCACAGGCAGAGTGGCCAGACAGGGTCAACTGACCCTTCACTTCCCCACCATATAAACAGAACATGTCTGGGCAACGGGGCTTAACTTGATGCCAGATTGCTTTGCTGGTCGCTCTGGCTTGTGATCTGACTCTGCTCTCTGCCTGATCTCCTGGCTTCCTGACTCGGCTTGTTCCTAGACCCCTCTTGGACCGACCTTCTGGCCTCTTGACCCAGCTTGTATCTGGATTCTGCTCACTCCTCTTGACCCTGATCAACACCTCATGACCTGGCCACCCATGACCCAGTGTGATACAGCACTAGGAACAGAATCCAGATACTGGGAGTTCGAGCCCAGTGCTCTACCCCTACTACATTCCTCTCATTAGCTGTGCTAGTTCATAACAGTCACTAACTCACAGTGGGCCTTTGTGATGAGTAGACAAGATTTTGCTGCATGTTTTGTCTCGGCGAAAAAAGGTCTAAGATAAAAAGACTTCTCTAAATGACAAATTTGTTATAAACAGCACAGCTATGTTGGCGGGTTGCACTAGCCAAAAGAAAAAACAAAACAAGCCAACACAAACCCCAACTTGAAGCCGACAGAAAGTCTAGCAAACAATTAATTCTGTAGATAATTTGGAATCATGAATTTATTTGCTTTTTTCCTCCTTAAAATTAGACTATGTTCAAGCACTTCAAGGGTCTTATTACAAGTGCCAAATAAGAAAGTCTGTCTAATTAGCAATACTTTGTTTGGCCAGAATAATCCTTTTTTGTTTGCAACAAATAAAACCACATTTTGTGTGTGTGTCATCAATTCACTGATTGTATTTCTGCATTATACAACTGAATATTTGAAGACAAATAACACAAACAAATGCAGGAAAGCTGGTAAGAACATGCTTAACAATAAGCAGATGCTGAGCTTGTCCAGGAATGCTTGCCTGACTCACAGGCCTGAGTAGCTGAGTAGGTTGGTAATGGCAGGCACGGCTATTTCCCTTATAGGGTTATGGCTGCACTGCACTGTTAGCTTGGGTGAATGGGGCTAGAGGTAAATATTCCAGTTACCCTAACATGAGTAGGTAAAGTCCTCCTCACGTTATGATGCCCTTTCTGATTCTGGATTTGCCCTGTATGTGCCCAGAGCCATCCCCAATGGCTCCTTGTGTTGATGCACTCTAGAATTGCTTCCCAGTTAGTTGTGGGAAAATTTGTCTGCTCCCTGGAGAGGACTCACGTGTTGTTGCCTGTGAACTCACTTCAGACAAGTTGAAGGAACTAGGTATGTTTAGACAAAAGGAGATTGCAGATAGCTTCCAAAGGTTTGAAAGGTTGCCATAAAGAAGACGGAGAACTACTGCCCTCCTTTACCACAGGAAACATGGCCAGAAGCAATGGGTTTAAACTGCATCAAATCAGATTTAGATCAAATCCCCGGAAAATTGTCTTAACTGGGAAAACAGTACACAGTGGAAGAAGCTGCCTACAGAAGCTTCATTGGAGGTTTTCAAGAAGCAGAATAGCCCTTTGTCTGGATTGATTTAGGGATAACACATCTAGCATCTAAGTAAGGGGTTGGATTAGATGACCTTTGACATCCCTTCCAACCACTGCTGGAATAGCTCTTACCTTACCAGTAACTCTAGGCCTTAGTCTACTGGTGTGTTGTATTGTGGGTTTCCGGTAACAGTTGATGTTTGGGGTTTGTGCAGTATGGATACAGCATAGCCCCTGGCAAAAATTGCTGAGCAGGACTGGAAAGACCAGACAACCTGATTCTGTGTGAAGGATAGCCTAGTAGGCATGAAGCATATAGCTCAGCACCCTGGCCATGTCTGAAACAGTCTTCACTGGGTATCAGCACAGAGGATGACAACAATATTTAAGCCCATGTCTTCTCAGATACAACCATTCTCTTCCCACACTCCTACCCCTGTACTCCAGAGAGTAGGAGGCTGTTTCCTGGAAAACTGGAAGGACCAACTTTGTTGAATACATTGTTTAAAGCAATTGATAAATAACAGTTTCAAGTTAAAGGTGGGGCAACATGTTTGCAAGAAAATTCTGTGCAGACTGAAGGGTCTCTTGCAGTAGATATACAAGGCATTATGGCAGAGGAAGCTATAAGGCAGGGCAAAGAGTTCTCTTTTATTTTAAACCATAGCAAAAGAAACGCTTGAAATAATCAGTTTAAGAAAGGAACATAAGGCATTACTTGCATTGGCAGAAGGATCATAATATCCTATTATATCATACTATCATATCATAGGATAGGACTGGGAAACAATGAAGGGGGATGACCACTAGCAGTTCAGGACATGTTAGATCCATGGGTATAGAAGTGGAGGCAATTTTGGTAGAGATCAATGTTGCTGCTCCCCATGGGTATGACACCCTTCCAGGGAAATGCATCTGATAATACCTGGCTCTTACATAGTGTTTTCAACGAAGGGATCACAAATTACTTTAGAAAAATATAAAAAGATCCTGATCTCAGACCTACAGATAGAGAAACTAAGGCCCAGAGAAGGGAAATGACTGGCTCAAAGTTCCCCAGTGGGCCTGTGGCTGAAGCTTGAATAGCATCCAGGTCTTGCAGGGGCTACCTGGTTCACAGTGCACTGCTCGCCAGGCCACCCCATCATATTCAGAATCACAAGGCAGAAATTGGGAAGTGATGGTGCAGGTTAATCAGTGCAAGTGTGTGTAATTGATATGAAAAAGAAGGGGAAGACCAGGAGAGTAGCAGGAAAAATAACCAGCAAGACAGCTGAGATGAAGCAGGAGGTGGAAGAGGCTGGTTTTGTCCTGCTACAGCTTTAGCTCTCTACCTCTTAAAGGCTGGTTACACTGACTTCCAATTGCTCCTGCCACCTCAACAGCGTGCCATTTACATTGGCCTCCTTACTAGTTCCTGCGGCAGACTTGCCCTTCTGGCCCCATGACTCTGGCACTCTTAACTATCCACTGGCCTACTTTCAAAAAGAGGAATGGAGGGGCTCTCTCCCTGGCTCATAGGCTGGTGGAAAGGTTTCTCTCCTGGGAAGTGGTTGATGTGGATTTTAAATCCCTGAGGCTGAAGAAGACCAAGAGCCCAGGTCTCCCACTTCCTGGGCAAGTGCTTTAGACATGAGGCAATTACACAGGAGGGGAAACCACTGTCACTTTCCCCTCTTCCTCCAGCGGCATTTATTGGGTAAAAATGACTGTAGTTTGTACTGAACTCCATCTTGTCAGCGCACATTGAAGCCATGCTGTGAGGGTGCCTAATAGGCTGGATCCCACTGGGACTTAGATGGAACTCCTGGCTCTGATCAAGGTTGTAATGGCGTTTAGGTGGGAATTAGGTGCCTAGCTGCTCAGGCTACATTATTTCTGAGCATGCACAGAAGCCCATGTCTCAGTGCCTAGGGATCTTTCCTGGCCAAAATGGAAGTGCGGAATGAATTCAAGCCCCTGATGGGTTTTCCAGCCCTGGAGCAGGACTGATCTGCAGTGCTTTTTTGTGATTCAGGTGCCTAAATTTAGGCATGTAGGTAACTGATCTGGATCTGGTCCTAAAGGACTTGCTCAGGATATCACAAGTTCATAGCAGAGCTGTCCCAGACTAATGTCTTGACAGCAGCATTACAGGCTAAATTCTTCTGGATGTATGTACAGGGAAGGCGCTGGAGAGCTTCACCTGACACTGCTTTGTGCATTTCCTGTAGCGAGAGTCTAACGTTTGTAACAAGTGAGACTTCAGTGAGATCCTGTATTTTCTTCCTCTCACCTGACCTGAAGAAATTGCCCTTGGTTCAAGAGGGTTGTCAAACACCTCCAGAACCTGGCAAACTCCCATGCGAAGCAGGGACGGAAAATGCAACTGAATTTGAAGCAGGGGTATGTTGCCTAAATCCAAACTGGGAACAGCTCAGAGGTTAACCTAGGAGACATCTAAACTCTCCCAACTCCTGCCTTCCCACCTATAGTGACTGAGTGTGCATCAGACACATGGCAAGCAGCCAAGACTGGGACTGAAGTGTGGGGGTGGTTTGGATGAGAGAAAGAGTGAGGGAAAGAGAGGGGAGGGGTACAGGAAAGAGAATCAAAAGAGAAAAAATTCCCTCCACCCCCATCAATTAACATGGGCTTCCTAGGAATGAAAAGTATTTCTGCCTATCTTGCCCTCTTAATACATCATATCTCTAATCCCTCATGCCCTTTGACCTTACCAATAATCCCTGATCCTTTGTGCTGGTGCTTCCCTTAAAAGTCTTCATCACACAGAACACATGGCATCTCGGAGTAGACAGAGGGTGAGGTAGGAAGAAAGGATGAAAAAATGCTGCTGGAGATGTGTAAGGGGTATTAGGGTAGAGACGTGTACATGGTATTAGGGTAAAGTGAAAGGAAAAGATCCTCCCAGATAAATTCCCCTGCTCTGAGCACCAAACTTTTCCTGTAATGGGGCACAGACTGACACCAGTGCTCACCCCCACTGCTCACTCGCCCCCCTTCCAACTCCCTCTTTGCTCCCGCTCTACCAGAGAATACAAAGCTGAGACTTGGATTATCTTCATTTCCATATGGAGAGCTGTGTAAGCCAGTTCAATGCATGGCCGGTCATTTTGTTCACAACTTTACAGCAAGCGGGAGCAAAATCCACTGGGAAATTAACCATTCATCTCATCTCACCTTGTGTGCATATGCATAGATCAGTAAATACATAAACTGGGGGAAAATAAAGTCCACTCCCTCCCCATTGTCAACTGCACCGGCAGTGGCACAAGATTTCTTTCTATTTCTATTGTTTTTAAATTTCCAAACCTACATTTTGGGCTAGTGAATGGGACCTTCGCTTAATAACCTGTGGATATACATTAGTGCTTGTGGAAGCAAGAGATTAATAGTCATCTCAGGCAGGCATAGCATGGATAGCTCTGCTTATATACCTCCACTCTGACCTGCAGCATCCCTTGCTAATACAGTCCTGCATTCACTCACACTGCTTTAATAGTGCCCCTCAATCCTAGCCAAAGGCACCATTGCTATTCCAGTCCTGGGCCTTCACAGAGACCTGCCAGTGCACCTGCCTGCTCCTCAGTCCTGATCCCCTGCTGCTCTTTCAACCCCCTCACACCTCTCCCAGAGTCTTCAAGTCATCCTGACCTGCAGCCCCCCCTGCTGTTCAAATCCTGACCTGCAGCCCCTGCTGCTGTCCTCAGCCAGCGAAGTCAAGGTGCGAGAGGGTTCTCTGATGGTGGGGGGAAATAGGAAAATAAAGCTGGAAGGGATCTCAAAAGGTCACCTAGTCCAGGCCCCTGCTCACGGCAGGGTCACCTCTGTCCAAACCATCCCAGACAAATGCTTGTCTAGCCTGATCTTAACAACTAGTTTTGAGACTTCAAAAGTTATTCATGTCTTACTCCTGATCTCCCTAGTGAAACGCTTAGAGCATTAGGATCTCAGGGAAATCGGTACCACATTTAAAAGCAGCATCACAGGACAATGTATTTCTTTAAGCAGAGAGAAAAGTCAAGTCTTGTTTGAGCCAAAGACAAAATGTAAGTAAAACAATTTCACTAGTCACTCCAAAGACTAGGCTGCTTCTATTTAGCCTTCCAGTCAGAGTTAATGGGCATTAGCAGACTAAAGAGCTAGGAGCCATCACAAATCTTGCCAGTTTCTGATGCAAGTGCTAGACCCAGCTTTTTGACATTGCCTCCTCTGATATAAGCATTTAGCAAGACTAATATTAAAAGAAAAGCAATGCAAAGAAAAATCAAACAGAAACCTCCAAGCCCTACCAAAAATGAACAAAGCAAAGCAAAGCAAAGCAAAACCCTACCAAAATAAAACACCCCAATCCACTACTGCTACCCTGAGAATAGGAATAGGGAACATACAACACCTGCCAGATATTAGTCATGTTGTTCTATGCACTACTGGAAGAGGCTCATATATTATGGCAATGAGCCCAGCAAAACATGCTGTATAGAGGAAAACAGGATAGACTAGAACCGCTTCTGCAAGGCAGACCTCAACAATATGTTGATTCACCACAGTAGTGCTCTTTCGGGGTAAGAGCTGAAAGGGACAGATGAACAGACACAAAAATGTATGATCAAAGAAGTCCAGTCCTTGCTGATTGAATCCTGCAAGGATGTACTAGAAAGAGAGTCATCTTGACATTTTATTTCTTTATATCCACAGGGCACTAACCCCTGATATTGAAAGAATGTTGAATAATTGTACTTGTGGGAGTATGGGAGCAGACACCTATTCTCTTTTTCCCAAAATGTTTAAAATTTCAAAAGTATTTTTTGCATTACACTGGTGAATTTTGCCTGCAGCCCAGGAGGGTCTGGAATGGTGGTACATGGTGGTACAGTCTCCATACCCACTCAAGTGTAAATAGAGATAGTTAGCCACGTCAGTCTGAAGTCAGGAATAAGGCAGGGCAGAGGTGCGTGAGTTGTCTGAGGTGACCTCTGACCTGTTGCCTACAAAAGCCCATGCCTTTCTGAACCAGTTAGGCTGTAAAGTGCCATCCTGTCCTGCCTTCTGCCTATCTTATGTGTAAGGACAGAACTGACTTATAAACAGAACCCAGACCCTGAGGAATATGTTGCCCTCACTGATTTTTTGATCTGCACTTCTGAAGTTCCTTCCCCAGGACACAACTCAAATTAGATAAGCTTGTCTACAAGGTGTAGCCTGAGGTGATACTACCTTGAGCAGTGGGTTGGACTAGGTGACCCCCTGAGGTCCCTTCCAGCCCTACCGTTCTGCAGTTCTACAGTTCAGCCACATAAGAAAGCCTGATTGGGAGGGTTCCAGATTGGCTTCTTTTTTACAGCGATTCGGTGCTGCAAGAAGGTTCCAGCCCGAATGGCTCTTGGGGCTGAATGTCAGTTTAATAGCAAACCAGGGGCAGCATCCACTGACATGAAGAGTCCAGACTTCATTCCTACTCCCCTTCACTCTTGATCTTGCAGGACCACATCTGGGAGTGAGTTCAGCCCAGAAGCACAGCGAGCTCATGGACATGTAGGACAGTGGTAGAGGTGGGGGTATGCTGACCACTGTGGGGAGGGGAGAGGAGGGGAGATGGGTGAATGGAAGGGAAGGCTAGTGCTGTCACTGCTGCTGCTGTAGCAGTGTCAGCTTTCCTCAGTGGCAGCAGCCCCATGGCCAGGCTCCCTGGAAGCTGACCCTGGTACCCTGCTGGCTCTCCCCGCCCCCGTCATACCTACTTATTAGGTGCAGGGCTGTGTCTGCTCTAGCAAAGGCTCCCCACGGGAGGGCTGGGGAGCACCCATTCCACTCACTCCACTTGCCCCTGGCTGCCAGATACACTGCTCTGTGCAGTACTGTACTGCCTGGCTCCTATGGCCAGGCAGATGTAGTGCAGGGCTGCGCCTGCTGGGCCAAAGACTCTGGAGGTGATTCTGGTGCCCCATCCTGGGGTTGGTGCCTGCTCACCTTGCCCTAGTTATGCTACTGGTTCAGCCTTTTCACCCCCTGGCCACTTTCCACTATTAAGAAGGGCGCCCTTGATTTCTGTGATGTGGGGACCTGTCCTAGGAGGGTTCATATATTCAGTCCCATGAACTTATTTCACATGGGCCACTCACAGATGATTATAATTTCCATCCCTGCTAGCTAGGGGTAGATTCAAACCAGACATCTAGAAGTTCCACAGTCCAGCAACAGCTTGCCACCAGTCTTCCTGACCTCCTTGGTCGTTTTCCTCATTTGAAATGGGGACTCTAGACCCCAGTATGTTGATTCCCCAGTGCTGCTCTGAGGACATCTGGAACGCTACTCTATCTATTACCCTTAGTGCACAAGACACCTTTAGTAAAGTAACTAACTACCCTCATCCTAACCAACTATTCTTGCAGACCGAGGGCTGGAAAAGGGGAGCTGGGCAGAAACCTTGAACACATCTGTCCCTAACCATTTCAGAGAGCAGAGATTTGCAGCATGGATGTGCATGCTTCCTCTTTTTTTCCTGTTCCCCCCACCCCCACCTCCCCACCTTGGTGTCAGTGCAGCACGGGTGATAGGACACAGAGATAGATCTGCCTTGGTCGCACTCTACAATAGCTCTCAGACAGTCTATTAGTCAGCAATTGTCTGTCAGGCAGCCCCGGCCGGGCCCTGTGTGCTGCTGCTGATAATGGCAAAGAACAAAGATGGCAGCTGCTTTGTAGAGGAACAGATTTGTGGCAAATCGAGATAAAATAAAGAGGAAGGAGAAAGGAGTGTATGAAAAAGAAATATAAAAAAGGGGGGACCAGCGAGGGGGAGAAAGGGAGAAAAAAGGAAAGAGAAAAGGGAGAGAGGGCTGGATTGGGGCTGTCAGTCTTCGGGAGCGTTTCCGAGCTCTGATCTTGTGTGGTTATAGAAAAAAGAAAAAGGAGCACAAGCAAAATATAAAGGCTGCTGTACATGAAAAAAAAAATCATTTCCCAGCTTCTGGTGTCATAGGTTCAGATAAGCACAAACACAGAGGCTATCAGACAGCAGGACTGGGGAATGATGTCCCAGGGTGTGTATCTCTGCTGTATCTGTGTGTGTGCGCACGTGTCTGTGCTGTGTATATCTGTGCCTGTCTCTCTCTCCCTCTCTCTCACTGTATGCATGTGTGTATAGGAGTTGGGGTGTATCTATGGACAGGCAGCGCTGTGGTTTAGTGGGGTGTGTGTCCAAGTATATGAGGGCAATTGGTTAGGGCTGGGATGATTCAAAATGGGACAAGTAGTGGTAGCATCTAGAGGCTACAAATGAGTTTGGGGCTATCACTGTGCTAGATGCCATACAATCATATCCTAAAGGACAGCCCTGCCCCAAAGAGCCTGCAGTCTAAAAAGCAGGGGAGAAGTCACACTGCAGATCAGTGACAGAACTGTGCATGGAACCTGGGTCTCAAGTGCTCTTGGGTTAGGGACTTGCACCACCCAGTAGCTTGAGGTTGAATGAGTCTAAGCATCCTTCCTGCAGCTTCTGTTTTCCAATGGAATCTCTGGCTGCAAGGAAAGCTGCTTTCCCTGCCATAACCGCCATGGAGAGAGGAAGGTGTGAGACTGCTTCCTGTGCATCAAAGGTTTGAATCCTTCCTGGGTCCTCTAGGCCTCTGCTAGAATTTGTAAAAGAGGCAGTGAGCCTAACTCAGTAGCTTATATGGAGTCACTAAAGGCAACTGACAGCGGAATTTGGCTTCTGTGGGGGCACATGTACTATAAGGTGTGTCAGAGAGTTTGTGCTTGGGTCTATTTGTTACTGTGTATAATTTTCCTGAGCAACAAGTGTGTGAATTCCCTTGGACTTCAGTTATACCTGTATACCAGTCAGCTATCCCCCTTCATTGCTATGATAGCCATGTTGAATGGGGTCATACAGCTCTTCCTGAGAATTTAGCCCAGAGTCTGCAGACCCCTCTTTCAAATGTACTTTAAGGCGCTCCCTGTCAAAGTTGCAAAACAGAAATTGTACAGGTTCATACTGCAAACATACCCCTGTGACTTGGACTGGGTGTGTAATGTTCATAGCATATGGAAAAAAAGTCAACAGCACACTAAGTTGTATTAACAAGAGTCACTTGCAAATCAGTGAAAGTGATCCTTTTGCTCTGTTCAGCAGTGGTGAAGCCTTACCTCAAGAAAGATGTGGACAGATTAGAAAGAGTCCAGAGGGGAGTGACAAATATGATCAGAAGCTTACAAAACATTACTTAAGAGCAAAGGCTGAAAGGACTAGGACTGTTTAATCTGGAGAAAAGACGGTGGAGGAAGGATTTGATACCAGCATTCAAATATGTGAAGGGCAGTTATCAAGAGGATGGAAGTAGGCTATTCTCTGATGGCAGGGGACAGGACTAGAACAGTGGTCTTAAACTACAGCAGTGGAAATATACGTTGGAGATTAGGAAGACATTTTTCACTATAAGGGTGGTCAAGCAGTGGAATAAGCTGTCCAGAGGAGTTGTGGAATATTTATCCCTTGGAATTTTCAAGAGCAAATAGACAGTCCCTTGACTGGGATGGCTTAGAAAGGCGTGCTCTTGCCTTGAGCAAGATGACCTCCTGCAGTTCATTCCAGCCCTACTTTTTATGATCTTATGAAAGCAAGGGAACCACACTTTATAGATCAGAAAGCCAAAAGGGACTGGGTTGACCGTGTAGTTTGACACTTCTTAACCTAGGGCAGGAAGTCCAAGCAGTGACTTTTGCACTGAGCACACAACTTCTGGTTGAACTGCAGCATCTCTTTTAATAAGACATCTTATCTTGATTTGACACCTTCAAGGGATGGTGCATCATTCACCATTGTTAAGTTGCAACAATGGTTTATTACTATCTCCATTAAAAATCCATGCCTTGTTCCTAGCGTACAGTTGCCTCGCTTCAACTTCCAGCTCCTGGGTATCATTATGTCTTTGTCCTCTAGGTGTAAGAACCTTGCCCTCAGAAAGCTCTTGTCCACAGAGGTACTTATATACCATGATCAAGTTGACACTTATTCCTTTGGATAAATTTACGTCTTCTGTCCCTCACTAGAAGGCAGATCTTCTTAACCTCATACCATACTTCTGAACTCTTTCCAGCTTGCCAACAGCTGTTTTGTAGTATGGGTATCAGAACTGGATATAGCAATCCCTAATGTTACCCTAGAGGGTTAACTTCTAGATCTGGACAGGAACCTGATTTTCTGTAGGGTGGGAAATTGTACAATTTCAAAATAGCCCAAGATATGCTAAAATTTACCATGAAACAAAACCTAAAACCAAAGCAGAATTAGATCTGGTTTGAGAAAAAGGTTTTCTTTTGATAAAGCCATAACTTTGCTTTCCAATTTTGACTTCTTTAACTTTTAAATTTTTATGTAAAACAATGAATTCCAGTTTGAAAAATCCTTTTCAAATGAGCAGCTTTTTTTTTGTTTTGTTTCAGAAATATCAACATAGGACTTTTCAACAAAATCAAAATGTAACATGCTGGAATTTTTCCAAGCAAGATTTCATCAAAATTGATATACTTTTTAAACTGATTTGATTGTGATGAAAACTTCATTTTTTCACTAGAAACCTGTTTTGATGAAAATTATCCTGCTAGCTCTAGTAACAACACCCTTCCATTTCTTCTTCATATTTATCAGAGAACTTGTCGAAGGCAGCTTTCCAATACACACAGCTCCACTGAGACATTGCATCTCCAACTTGCAACACCACTTGTTATTCCAGGCCTGGAACTCAGCTGAGTTGAAAGTGCCAGTTGTGTCAGATTCCTGGATCTGCAGGATTCCTAACCCTACAGACCCCATTAACTCCAAGCAGATGGAAGAAAATGTTTGAAGAAAAAAATTCCCCCTGAAATTTCTTGGAAATAAGGATCAGTACCCCCATGGTGCTAAAAAGAAAAACAAAAAAACCAAACAGAAAATAAAAAGAAACTTACTGCAGTGAGATGACACTCCAGTATAGGATTCTTCATTAGTGATTAGTCTGATAGAACATTATCATTCTTATGGTAGCACTGAAGAGACCCAGTTATGGACTACAACCACATTGTGGTATGTGCTGGCTAAACACAGAGCAAAATAATGACCAGCCAGGAAGTGTATACACTCACCCAGATAGCCCATGAATATACAATGGAAGAAAAATATAAAGTGGTACATAGAAGCAGAAAGAAATCACCAGATTGATTCTGGAATGTCATTATCACAGAGGTAAACTGAGAACAACTAAGACCATCGATATAGGCAGCGGATGCACCTAGTATGAGGGATAAAATGGATGACCTTTCTAGAAAATTAAAAATAAAAACTTGTCATTTAAACTGGATTAAAAAAAATCAGATAATCTTTTGTTTTAAAATAAAATTAAGTTAACATTTTGTCAAACCTGTGTTAAAGCCTTAATTTATTAAGATTATTAAAATAATGTAAATAAACATAATACTAAGCACTGCAGGACATAGTTTAAGTAAAGTCAAATAACTGAACAGGCAGAAGTCACCAGTTAAGGACTGAGAATCAAATTGTTGAATTGATAAACCATATTTGGACAACATTAGCTTTTTCTGCAGATGTAGTGAGACTATCTTTTGTCATTTTAGATTAATATGGTTGAGTTCAATTAAGTGATTTAGTCAAAGTTGAGACATCAGTTGGGAATTATGAAAACAGAGAAACTAGCTTTCCTGTTCCAGGCTAAGAATACAAAATTGGTCAGAGAGGATGAGATCTACTAGTTCTAAATACTGAAGGAAACGGTAACCTGAAACAATCAGTTCAATTTCTTCACTACAGATAATACCTCCTTTATTTAATAAGCCAGGTTTTAATGTAAAACATCTTTATTTAACTTTATGGTTCTTATTTATGCATCTGGTACATTTAAGGTCATTTTAACTATTAAAAACAATTTCTAAATGTGATTTCTGTGCATTTTAATTGAATTCCAATTTTTATCTAAGTAGCACGTGAGACAAATCATGAGTAAAAACTAATGATCATCTATTAAAAAGGAATGTATAATTTACTATTTGACCACAATAAAATATATCAGTTCAAAACGCAAATAAACGTATATTAAGCAATATAACGCCTTACATAAACGTGCATAGATATAGTGTATCCTCCTTAGCAAAAAGAAGTACTACATTTTTTAAAGCTACTATTCTAAACAAGCTGTTTTAATATCTACCAACCAATGACAGTCAAAGTTCTTTCAGGAAGGAAGTAAAAAATACTAGGAAACTAGGATTAAAAATCAATTATTTATATCAAGGTTTCCTTCTTGCTGATTTAAGTAATGATTAGAACTGATGATTTAATTCCCTTTGATCTATCCATATACACATGCGCTTTACTGAGAAGTTGACTAATTAGTTCCACAGTAAAGTGCCACTGTCTACATGTGTGCCCATATTAGGGCACAGTAAATTAAATAACTCCACTGTAGGATAGTAGTGTCTGTGTTTGTACAGCACCTAGCACACTGGATTCCTGTTCCATGACTGGGGTTTCCTTAAGGTACTGCAATACAAATTAATACTAATAAAAACCATACACTGCATTCCATCTTGCAAAGAGTGGTAGTTAGCCATGGTAGTCTGAGGTCAAGCAGAAGGCCAGGTAGAGATGCACCTTATAGACTGTAAGCTAAGCTTTCATGATTTTCATTTTGTAAACTTTATTAGATGATATGAAAGGACATGCACAGAGCAGGCCCTCCCTCTTGCATTATGTTGATGCCACATCCTGGAAACAGCTATTTTAGAACCTATCTTAGAAGCTACTTTCTATTGATGCTTTCTGTTTCTGTTGTAGTCCTCTTTCTTTAAACCCCAGGCTGCTTCAGTTAGATCTACAGGCCTCTGAGTGACAAGAATATCATTGCTAATACATTTGGAGAAGGAAAAAAACCTAAGAACAACAGTATGCACTATTGTTTGGATCGAAGGAAATAATGGCAGCTCAGGGCATCACACTCTGAAGTTCAGATACTTCGTGCCTGCCTGAGCTAAAAAGTCTGAAATGCTAGTTCATTAGGTGTTCCTAGGATCCCCTTCTGGGCCTAGAGAGAGAACTTTAAAGACAGGTTGGGCTTTGGAGCAAAAAGAATAGACCTTAAAGCTGTCTCTGATCCATGCTGAGTATGTATGTATTTGCTGATGGATGGTTGAATGGATAGACAAATAACTAGAGAAACGCATTGGGATGATTGTATGCATGCAAAGGTAGATAAAAAGATCCCACTAAGAGGTAAGATTGTCACTCCCAGTTACTTTCATTGGGAGGTAGCTAAATGCATTTTATGACTTTGAAAATTATGCCTGAAATGTCCAGGGACACCCAGAGCTGTGGATTAATTTCCATGTCTGATAAACAGAACTCATTTCTCTAGGAATGTTAGCCTGAGGGAGAAGCAGAAATATGGGTGACTTGGGTCATTGGTATTTACCCATATATTGATACAAGAAGAGTTAGAAAGTTGTCTCACTAAGAGCAGTGCATTTTCCCCACCAGTCAGGCCCAGTTTGGTTGGGTTTGTTGAAGCTCAAGATAATCAAATAATCGTGGTTACCCATCTTCCTCCCTCCTGCCTCTTCCCCCTTTGTCTCAGTAATGTCCCGCAGGGGAATCACTCTAGGTTAGTTCAAGTCTAGCCTATTTAGATAACCTTCTGGTTGGTCTACAGAGAGCAGAATATCCCTGCTGGAGGATCCCACAACAAACGAGCCAATCCCCCTAATCTCCTTATCATTGTAGGCCTCAGCCTCGAGGTCTGGTTATCTATACGGATAAAAGAAAAGGGACAGTGCACAGCACCTATCCCAGCGGAGACCCCTCCCCTTTAATCCTGACAGGGTTGTTTCTCCCTTTATCCCAGTATTGAAAATCCCTGGTGAGAATTACCGTCCCCCCCCCCC
>NW_017729001.1:3450696-3451187 GCF_001723915.1 Gavialis gangeticus | reverse complement strand
CCCCCCCCCCCACACACTACTCCCCTCCCCAGTCCATTCATGCCTGACCAGGGAGGCAGAAAAGATGCAACCAGACTAAGCAGTCCGGTTTGCCCTTATCATCAACACCTGGAGTGTGAAAGCAGGGGTGGGGGGCAATGGAAATTCCCGATCCTTGTCCCAGTAGGAAGGCTTAGAGGGGGAAGCCAGTTTGCTTCCGCACCCCTTTGGAACTAGCCTTTAATACCAGGCTGATAAACACTCTAATCATTAAAGGGACAGCACTCCCCCAGGGAGTGGGCTAAGCCAACGGATTCCTGTTTCACACAATTAGGGCTCTTTCTCTCCCCGTCTTACGTTTTCCCTCTTTTTTACTCCTTCACCTCCTCCCCCTTTTGCCTTTTATTTATTCTCTTCCTTCCTGCTTCCCCCTCCCAACCTCCATATTCTGGTTTCTTTCAATATCCTGCTTTACTTTTTCTTCCCTTTTCAGTCCCCCCCCCCCCCCCCCT
>NW_017729001.1:3448797-3450668 GCF_001723915.1 Gavialis gangeticus | reverse complement strand
CCCCCAGTCTGGTTTCTCTCCCTTTAATTGCAGCTTTTTTTCCCCTCTGATTTCCCTTCAGATCACATAAATCTTTCTTCCCGTCTTTCTGTTTCCCCATTCTTCTCTTCCATTCTTTCTCCGGTTTCTGGCCTTTCTTCTCCCCATCTCTTTTTCTCTGCATTCAGTTTTCCCCTCTGCCTTGTTTACTTCACTCCTCCCTTCTTCCATCCCTCTTTCTTTTGCTGGTAGATTCCTTCTCTCTTTCCATTCCCTCTTTGTCATTCTGTCCCCCTCTGTCCCTCACTCTCCCTCTGCCTTTAATTTCTGATTAATATGTTCTTAGCCAGGGAAAGGGAGGGGGAAAAAAAGAAGAAATCTTCTAAATAAATCATTTAGTCATGTGAGGAGCTAATCTCCAAGTGACGGGCCGTGTTTATCTAGTTTTTAGCAGTGCATGTTAAATAGTGATATGGGACTAATTTTTTTTTTTTTTTTGCACTGGAGCTGCTGTGAAGGGATTTTTAACTTCATTTCCCAGAAAGAAAAATGGTGAAAGCAAAGATAAAGCCCCTGAGCAGCTTTCCTCATGAACTGTTAGCCAGTGCAATTAAACAACAAGGAAGAGAAAGGGCAGGGGAACAGAGGTTGCCTGTTATTGACGAGTTTCCACTGCTGGGGACTGCAATGCGCTCCCCAGAGCTCTGCCCGCCCCCCCTTTGCTCACACCCCCTGCAGAGCTCCTCACCCCAGCCCAGCCTCTGTTTTCCTTCCAGTTCAGTTGCCCTGATGAATGTCTCTTTTGCAGCTTGCTTTGGCTCTTCTCTAGCATTTCTATCTAGCAGAGGGAGGATGGTAAAGCGACTGGCTTTCCGGGGACAAAATCTTGGACAGTCACAGATGTGCCCATCAATTAGCAGCCCTGAAACTGAGACTTGGGGCCTCTGCAGTGGAATGATCTGCAAATGCCAGCCTTGATCAGGACCCCGCTGGGTGCCCTGACAGGACCGATATTTTAAGGAGCTCTCAGGAGTACCAAGACTCAGCCCTAAAATTTGGGACCATTCTTCAAAACCCAGAACAATTGGTTGCTTTAGAGAATGGTCTTGTGAGAAAGGAAGTGGGATGAGCCTCAGGAGAACCAGATGTATTGTTTAGCTCTGCCACTTCTCCTCTGCTGTTTGAACTTGGGCTAGCCACTTATTGCTAGATTTGTGTATAGGTTCCTAATGAGATTTTCTAAAGCACAATGGAGCCCCAGTGCTGGATGGAGCTCTAGGATGAAGCAAAAGAATAATATGCATGTCTTAGATTTTTAATAGTGTCCAACCTGGTAGGATCCCAGTGCTTCTCACGCAAAAATGTGATGTACTTGGGAGATGGACATCATGAAATCTCATGCTTTTTCCCTTGCCTGGTTGTAGGTTCTTGATAACAAGAGGTGGAAATAGACCTTTAAGGCTATCTAAATCCATTCTCCAAGCACTACTGCAGAACTTCCTTACAGCACATGGCAACAATTTTGTATCTCCTAGGAGTTTCACGATTGAGTCTGTTCCATACAGCTTGGCCACTTGGAACTGTGTTGCACCCGATTACAACAAGAACATGACCGGCCAACACCAAGGGTAAAGAAGAATCTGCATCAGAAGACCTATGAAGTGCATGGATGGGCACAGTTTTGACTATGTGAGTAGGGGACAGCGGTGCACAAACCCACTATCCTGTTCATTACGTTATTGTTTACTTCTATCTTCCCTCTATGATAGACAAGTTCTTCAATGACCACTCATCACCCTACAGACAATCTAATAGATACTACTTTCCAGCAGCTCTACCCTTTTCTTCTTGCTTGCTCGCTCTCTCCCTCTCTCTCTCACAGACACCCCCCC
>NW_017729001.1:3445269-3448492 GCF_001723915.1 Gavialis gangeticus | reverse complement strand
CCCCCCCCCCACACACAGTTTTCAAGCAGCCCTCCTCACCCAGACCCAACAGTCCTTAAGGAGGCATCTTAGCCTTGCTCAGGCTGAGCAGTGGGGCAGCCCCTGGACTGTGAAAAAAATGCATACCACAGTAAGTCTGGATAATAAGTGGGCAGGAGAGCTGGGCTAATTTCTGCCAGGAGCTCAGGGAGGCTGGCTGCAATGATTTCAATTAAGCCCTAAGCATTAAAAACATGGTAATAAGGGGCTACATTGAGGGGAGGCAGAGCAATAATTTAAATGATAGATATCCAGCTCAAATATGGAACATCTAAATGTTCTCTCAGAGAGATTTATATCTATAGAGGCCTACCTAATTCATTTATTTAGCTAACTAGCTACTTATTGGTCTCCTCTCCCTTGCTCCTTGTTGCCCTTTGATAGACAGGCATAAAGAGAGGTGGCCACATACAGCTTGAGATAGTAGAGTTGGGCCATTAAAAAGAACCACTGGGTAGTGAGCTCCTTGTTTTGTCAGTTTGGGTTATTTAAGTTCTCTATGTGGGGATTAGTTCAGGTGGTGAAAAAGTGCTGACAGTTTTAGCCAGCATTTCACCCAGAAGAGACAAGGTTACAAGTCACTGGCTTGATTTCCAACAGGCCCAACTCCAGATGGTCTGTACTTTCAGCAAAGACAATAAGAGATGCAATTTGTGCATCCTGCAGTTGTCCTGTGGTTGAAATCAGCATCAAATCGTGGCCTCTCACTCTACTTGCTAGGCCTTTCCACTGTGAGGCAGGATGGGGCTATTAATTCCATTTCACAGATAGAGAACAGAGACCTAGAAATACTAAATCACTTACCCAAGGTCATGTTGGAAGTCAGTGGTGGAGGCAGAACCTGAATATACCTCTCCCCCAACTAGCAGGCTGGTACCTTAACCACCAGATTATCCCTTCAGACCTTCTAGGTCGAATTGTGCCAATCAGCTGCTGACTACCAAGCTGGAAGATGGGTACCTTTAGAAAATCTGGCCTTCTAAATGCATGTGGTCAGTGTGTGTATGCACCTAATCAGGACAGCACTTGGGCAGCAGCAATCTGTCATTAAAATAATAATATGGGGAGCTGTCAAAAATGTTGCCTACACTTTGTTGAACAAAATATTGTTCCTATTAAAATGCATATCCTTGTTAAAAATATTTTTAAATACAAAAATCATGCTGTCATTGAAACTCCCCCTCCCCCCCTTTTGGGGAGTTTTGATGAATGCCCCAATTTTTTTCTTAGGAAAAAAATAATTTTTCTGACTAGCATTGCTGTCCAATGGCCGAGTTGTGGGTTTCAGAGGAACCTAGGGGAGTTAGGTATCCAGCTTCCATTGAAACTCAGTAGGTTTCTTGAAACCTTCATTGAAAGTGTAGCTTTCTCAGAACCCCAAGCCTTAGATTTCTTTCTCCAGTGACAGAGAAGATTGTTGGAAAGGTTTAATATGAATTAAAAGTTGCATTTTTAAAGAAAACAGGCACACTGCCCTGCTAAAGGGTAAATACTCAAGGCCTCCTTTATGATTACCCCTTGCAAACCATTTTAACAGCCTGGGGACACAGACATTCTCTTGTCCATGTCTGCTGCAGATTCCCAGGTTATAATATTCACAACAGCACTGGTTATTCATACACCCCATTCCCTTGATTGCACCCGCACCATATCCTCTGGCCATTACCCCTCCCCCTCCAGTAGATTCCTTGGGTAGGTTTGAGAGAACAGCTGTCAGCGAGCTGAGATCTAATGGCTGCCTGGAGAGCAGTTAGTAGATAATTAATATTTGCAGCACAGTGCTGTGATTGCTCTCTGTCTTCCTTCTGACAGCAGCAAGGGGAGGGGGCAACTCCAATAATGCTGTTAGAAAAACCAACCCACAGTGTTTCAAGCCTAGCTATTGCAATGAGGACCATGGGTTTACTCTGGCTGCCTAGATGTCTTCCTAGATGGCTTCAGCACTGGTGATTTGGCTGGTCACGGCATCTAAGTGGACAGCATGGGGAGCTAACAGATGAGCAGTGACTGCAGCAGTGATGATTTGTCTGCAGACATAGGTCTATTGGTGCCAACACTAAGGTCTTCCTTTTGCTGGCCTGGGTGGGAGAACACTGACCCTCCTAAGGACCCAGATCCTTAGATCTCAAAGTGATAGAACTGAGGTGAAGCTGAATTGCTGCCTGGGTGTCATGGGACACTAGTAGCATCACAGCCTGCTCAGGGAGATAATGCACTGAACTTGGAGACACTGTCTCTTTGTCAAAATCTAGGCCATAGTAATAAGTAAGCAGGGCAGTTATTCTTCAGACCCAGTGAGGAACTTTCTTAGTAGAAAGATATCACAAAACCTGGTCTAAAGGTGTTGGGGACAGCAATGAGCTGGGAGCACCAAGTCTCTGACATAGGCAGTGCAGTGCACCACCTTCCTGTGACAGCAACTTGTTTCAAATTTTTGGATGCACGTACTGATTTATTTTTGATCCTCCTGAAAGTAGAAATTTGACAGCACTGGAACAAGGAGCAGGGCAAACACTGTGCAATCCTTCATCCATTAAGCTCTGCATAATGCCCTCCTCTGCTGTTTCCATCCTAGCCCATCCCCAAAAGCTGTGCAATGCTTCTTAACCCTGATTTCACCCTCCCCTGCTATTTCCCTTCTTGCATCTGGTAGGACCAGACAGGAAGCCTTCATGGTGCAGTCCTCCAATCTGTTCAAATCCCAGTCTCCAAAGAGCATGACCAATATGACCCTTCTTTGTTGGGCCTCACCTGGGGAACAAATGGCTGATCACCATTCCAAACCATCTGGGCATGAATGCACCACTAATACCTCTTGGAACAGACATGGTCCAGATTTACAATATGGCTTAAAGAGGTGGATGGATACAGCAGAAGGTTTCTCAGACACACACCTCAACTATTGTCACATCTAAGAAATCACTAGGCAGTGAGTACAAGAGGGAAATTATAAGCTATGCTTTAATTCCAAGTATAGGGGTGCTTTTTCATTGACAAAGCTAATGCAGTGCAAAACCCTAGTGAAGATAAGGTACTACAGATTTTAGTTTGAGGCAGATAAGTGAGCTAATCCTAAACTAAAGGGTACAGCTTTGACTTGGCCACTGAGGTAAAGCTACATGTGCCTTGTCTCCGCTAGGATTCCACTTTAAGGAAGTTATCCTGGTATACATCTCACTTTTTT
>NW_017729001.1:3437473-3440269 GCF_001723915.1 Gavialis gangeticus | reverse complement strand
GACTGTGGCTATTTTTTCATGTTCCACTACCAAGTTTTCATCAAAAGATGCCAAGTCAGACATAAGTCTATATTTTTATTGTTAGACATGGCTAACTACAAATAGATGTTTAATGTTTACACCTCAATAATACATTTCTCTCTCTCCACCTCTTTGCACAACATTCTCTTTGAAAGTAAAGTTTTTTTTTTCGCAAAGGAGACAAAGGCAGAGCAGTAAAGGATCCTCAGTGATTCTTACCAGCTCATGTGCACAACCTATTTCCATTAGCAAACATTCAGGGGGATGAAGTTTCATTCACCAGAATATTTGTGGAAAGCAAAAGCATCACAAATACTAGCACAAGTAAACATTGCTTTCTGGAAAGGCTTTCGTGGCTATTTAAAAAAGCCCATTTTACCATAGCACAAAAGAGGTTCACTGAGCATTTACAAATGCTCAGGGATTGTTAGAAAATGGGAAAACAATAGCAACTCCTTTTGTTTAGAAAGCTCAGGGCATCTGGTCACAGAAACAATGCCATCTGATTTAAGTGACCAATCACATGGTGTGAATGCCAGATAATAAATAGCAGAGATACTGAGCTCATCAGGATAAACTGGATTTGCATCAAGCAGGGCAGCATCTACTTTCTTCTGCTCATGGTCATGCACCTTATTGAGCTAGGGTTTAATTCTACAGGGATGGCACAGAACAGGACAGAGATATGCTGTCTTACACTACCCACATTACAAGCCCTGGTGTAGGGAGCACGGGCTGTGGCTGAAGGAGGCAGGCCAATGGCACTACATGGGTTCTTGGCTTCACGGCAGTCTGTAGTGCAAGCAGTACCCAGTTTATGTAATCTACCCTGAGGGCATCTGGAAAGTCCCCAGAGCAGCCCAGAATCTGGGAGATGCCAAGGTGACATACGAATACCTGTACCTCTTCTCCTGCTTGTCTGTGACTGCTGTATGGCATCTCTTGGAGCTGCAGCAGAGATTCAGACTTAATACTGCAAAAACAGAAACAAATGTTGAACAATCCCACCCTGCTCACAGATAATTTGCAAACAGAAAGGAAAAAAGGGCTAAATCCAATAGGCAATTTTTTTTCCAACAAGCAATTCAACCATCTCCAGTAGTGAATGTGTTTGTAGCAACTCACAGCACGCAGTTAATTCCCTGAACTGTTTAATTTAACAGCCTCTGAACATGCAGGCATAACACTGTAACTTGGCTCGTTCGAGACTGGACTCGGTACCCAGCCAATAACGGAAAAGAGCAACCCAGACCATCAAATCCAATTAATTAATGGCTCCCCCTGCTGGAGGAGGGATTGATACACTTGCAGTATATTACTGACACTAAATATTGTTAATAACATGCCCCAGGCTGCATGCAAGGATCAAGAGCAAGGAACAGCTATTACATATAAAATAGGAATTTCAAAACAAAACAGACTGTGATTTGTTTTTCCAAGTGCTTTGAAGGGGATTTCTTTCTCTACTTCTGCCTTCACGTTAGGACTTAATATATCTACTCATATGGTAGGATCTGCAATTCAGGGCTCTGGGGAAGGACATGAGGACTGCGGCTCTTCAAACAGTTATGTTGGAGTGGGGGGGAGGAGGCAGCACATCTTACCTGTTTTGTAAGCTATAGGTGATGCATGGCGAGTTTTAGGAAAGAGATCTTTACTGAGTCTGGTGAGATACTAATGTCACACACAAAGGCTTGAGTTACCAAGTAGCTGCAGAATGATCACAGAGTCCTGGTCTTCCACACTTTGCTAGAGAGGAGTATAAGTCTCAATGCTGGAGTGGGGGATAAAGTCAGTCAGCCCCAGCAGGGGAGCCAGATTACAACCCAAAATATGGCCACGTGTCTCTCCCTCACACTACAGTGGCAACTTGGCCCCATCTTGAATTCCTGAGTCCTGCAAACAACACCGAATTAGGCTCCTCCTGAAACCTGACACACTTCATACAACCTGACACCTCTTGTCTCCATCCACAGTACATTATAGGTGATGCTGTCTAAGTGGGGACATCAGCCTGTAGAATGGAGACATGAAGAAACTGTTCTTCAATTCCCAGGAGGCACTAGAGCAGCATTTCCCTAGCTGGGTGCTGGGTTTTGTGATTAAAACTCTCCCAAAATCCTACAGAAAACAAAAATGTTTGGGCAAAATTGTTTAGTTAAAACCACACCTTTTTTTTGGTTGGAAAAAAGACCAATTTTTTTTAAAGACCAATTTCCACCAATCCTCTTGGCTTCCTTCCTCCCTTTCCCCATATCAAATGACAAAACTCAAGACAAGAATATCAGCAAGAGGACAACCCACCCAGCCACCAACCTCCCCATCCACTGACATAACTCTCACGATTCATAGATTGTAATGCTGGAAGAGCCCTTGGAAGATCATCAGGTTTAGCCCCCTGCACCAGGCATGATACAGCATGAACCACATAATCAAGTCGTTTGCTTCAACTTCTTCCCAGGCATGTGCCTTGAGGTGACTTGAAAGCAACCCTACTTAGACCAGAACCTTTTCAGGGGACAGAATATGGGACTGGTTTTTCATTACCCAGTGGTTTTACCATCATCCACACCTGGGAAAAGTGAATGTACATTTTACAGCATTTTGATATGTTAGCATTTCACACTCAACTTCCAAAGCACAACTGAGAATCCAGTTTGGAATCTGTCCTGAAAAGTGACATGCACATTTATGGCATTCTATAAACGCTGCATGAAATAAACTGTAAGGAATGAACTTCTGCTGGGAAGAGCAGTCAGCCAGGTCTGAACGCTT
>NW_017729001.1:3434657-3437462 GCF_001723915.1 Gavialis gangeticus | reverse complement strand
TTCTCAGGTCCCTTCCGACCCTAGAAACTATGAAACTGTCTTAGGAGTCTGATGAAAATAGATATTGGGAGATACAAGACTGAGTTCAACTTCTGAACACCCCAAACTGCCTGGCCCTCTTGCTAAACAACTTAGTGGGAAAGCAAATAATGCCCTTATTAGCACAACAGATTTTTCATATGGAGGGTACATTTCTGAGTTGCACATACTGTATTAATTATCCAGAGACAAGTTCAGCTCTAGTGCAAGTCCACTGATATCAAGAGGTTTGTACCAGAGATGAATTTGGCCTAGTGAGAATCTTGCCACTTATTGAAGGGTACCATCAAACAAAGGCCAATTTCATAGCAGTTTAAGTGTGTTATGTAGTTTTACCTACCGCCCTCTAATTATTTTTCTCCAGGGGGTGGTTCCATATCGTTAGCTAGCCAATGGAATAGGATGTTTTCATAGGCTGGGAATAAGGAGATATTTATGCAAATGAGACCCAGTTCTGTTTATTGAAAGGGTTAGAGACCCATATCGGGAAACAGGATTTTAAATCGGGAGTGGGGGGGAAATGATTATTACAATATGGATTGTCTTCTTTTTCTTCAGTCCCTTCTAATGTTTTTATCCTATAATGGGTGCTTCATGGGAAACTGCAGAGCACCTCACAAGGGGCAACATTTCAGTAGCAAGCAAAACAATCCTTATAGACAGCAAGGCTTAGAGATGGTTAAATTTTTCCTTGAAACTTTTCTTTGATGAAAAATGACCGGTCTGAGCTGATGAAGAAATCTGTGGAAAATTTTGGAATATTAAAAAAAAAATCACTAAAAAAAAAAATCGTCCCGTCCCCCCCCCGATTTTGGAAGACGTGTTTGGTTTTCTTAACATGAGTATGGGGACTAATAATATTTCTCATATGATTTAGGTTTATTGAAAGATTAAGAGTTTTCACTTGACATAGGAAATCAAAAGTTTCCCACCAGCCCTAGAAAGCCAAGCCAAGTTCTGCTGTCATGTGGCAGCCTAAGGAGATCAACAATGTCACGTGGAAAGGAATGATGAAAGAACTTGGGCAGAGCTTCTGATGCTGAGCTTGATAGTTTGCAAAAGGTCTCAGTATCAGGCTGGTAGCTATTGCTCTTCTTAATTAATATAAATGATTCATATAAATAAGAACATTAATATAAAAGTATAAGTAAGGAGAACAATAGCTACCAGCTTGTTACTGCCAGAAGTATAAGAGGCACTAGGATCTTCAGTGCCCTGTGACATCAGGAAAAGCTGAGAACATTCATGATCGTGACCACAGGAAATACCATGAAACTACCCAGTCCAGTAACAAATACGAAGGCCTCTGGATTGACCCTGGCAAATGAAATAAGAAAACCCTGAGCCTTGGCTTTCCAGTAAGCTGTACCCCATCCCTTTAAGATTCAAGGAGTGCCTGGGACTGAGCCAAGTTGACCCCCTCTCCCTAGTGCATCAGCCCCCTTGCTCCTTGGAAGTGCATCCTCGGCTCCTGTTGGAAGGTAACCCGAGGGCGCGATGCACTGTGGCTTCTCTATTTGGTTATGTCTCATAATTACACGGCTGTTCTCGCCATGCAGCATTAAGCAGGGTGTGCAAGTGCCTGTGTGTGTGGAGAGGGCTGGAGGGAGGTTGATTTTCCCTTAGAGGATGCCTTCTGTTGCTAGATAAACAAACACGCAGCACCCAGTCTAGCACTGAAATGGAGCGACGGCTTCAATACAAACAAACAGCAGTTACGCAGATAGGGACGTATTCCACAGACTGCCTGAGCCCAGGAAATGGTCTGGCAGGGAACCTTGCATGTGTCGCTTCTGTTCCCAGAAATCAAGGGAGGGCAGATGACTGTGTGGGTTGGAGTACAGCACTAGAACACGAGACATCTGGGTTTTAACCCCTGTTTTGGCATACCTGTTCTCTGTAAACCTGCACAAGTCTTGCTGTGCCTCAGTTTCCCCACCTGTAAAATGGGAATAATCATGTTTTTGCACCTTCCAGGGAGTCTTGTGATGTGCTGTGTAAATAGATAGGTCTATGGCACATTCTTACCTCTGGTGTGTCAGTCACTGAACTTTCAGAAGGCAAAGGAGATTTTTTTCCCCACTGAGGAAGGACAATCTTTTTTGTAAAACATTGGACAGGGACTTGGAAAGCATGACTTTTGCTCCTGGCTCTAACACAGACTTCTCGAGTCACCTTGAGCAAGTTACTTAACCTCTCCACATCTTATTTTTGCCATATTGTAAGATGGGGATGATGGCACTACTCGTGGGAGAGCTGTTGTGGGGCTAAACCTATTAACATTTGTGTTCAACCATCCTGGTGATACACACCATAAAAGAGAAACCTATGATTTAATTCTCTTTCTGTATATTTGATATGCTTTTTAATACATGTAATGCTGCCTAATTACAAGGGTGAGGGGCCACCCAGTAAGCATGCATAGAACTAATTAACAGGAGTTCATTACAAGCTGATGGGACTTCAGCAGAGCCTGTGACATGAGTTGCTGGGCCTCAGTTTAAGGGACAGCTAGGCCAGACAGAAGGCAGCACAGTATCATGAACAGAACAACATAGAGTAGGACTCAGGGTTGTCTTCCTGGCTCCATCTCTGATCTGCTGAGTGACCATAGTGAAGTAGCTTCACCTCTATCATTGAGTTATACTAGCTGGAAAATGGTGCTAAAGATACAAGCCTGCTCTGTAAAGTGCTTGGAGATGACTGGGTATAAAGATTATTAGAGCTGGTCCGAAGTAGTCATTTTTGTGGTAGGTTAAAAAAAAA
>NW_017729001.1:3410287-3429657 GCF_001723915.1 Gavialis gangeticus | reverse complement strand
TAGCTGGAAAATGGTGCTAAAGATACAAGCCTGCTCTGTAAAGTGCTTGGAGATGACTGGGTATAAAGATTATTAGAGCTGGTCCGAAGTAGTCATTTTTGTGGTAGGTTAAAAAAAAATTCCCAAGAACATGTTTTGTTTTGTTACAAAAAAAAAAAAAATTCAAATAGAGATTCTTAAGGTTTTGCTTTTTGAAAACTACTGGCACTACAGATTTTTGGCAATTTTTTCCTATAGAAATCAAAACGTGTAATTAAAAATATTGATTTTTGTTTGTTTGTTTGTTTGTTTAGAGTTTTTGGTAAAATGCCAGCAGATTTTGACAAAAGGGAAGATTTTCTGCAAAAAAGTTTTGCATTGATCCAAAAGCCTTTTTGGATTGGAAAAGTGTTCTATGAAGATTTGGAACCAGGTCCAGAATCCGCTCAACAAAACCAACCACCATGATAAGGCCCTTCTGGGACTGAATGCCCTCCTAAGATTATCACTTTTTCAAACGATCTTGCAGGGGGTGGTAGGAAAGAAGGCAGCATTTGGGAGTGGAACTTGGGAAGATTGATGTGCTGCTGTTTATGTTCACAAGAGAGAAGAGGAGTTCAATGTCCAGGGGTACCAAATCAAACACCAGTGAAAACTTGCTGCAATTAAAAAAAGGGAATATTGCTCAACTGTAAAGGAAGGTAGAGATCATTTGATCCATGCGTACCGTTAATGCAGGGCAAAGAGAAACCTGAACCCTGTTCTTAACGAAATCCTTCCAGATCACAGCTGCTGGGACAGTGCCTGGATGGGGCAGAATGGATCTTTGGGTTGGCCAATGTTAAAGCCTAGGACTGAGTGAAGAGAGGGGTTGAATGGGGTTGGGCACAGAGGCACCATGAACAGGTGAGGATGTGGGCAACTGGGCAATGATGCCAGAGAGACATACCCAGTTTTACATCCAGTTGTTCAAGCCAGGACCAGTGAAATGGAGCATCAAGCCAGACCACTGACCCAAACTGACTTCAAACCAAAGAATCAGGAGAAGCTAGAAATATATCTCCTTTGCATGGGACATGCTGGAAGCTTAGGAACTCTGAGAATCAGCCATGTGTTTAAGGGCATAAATAAGGATCTGGATGCCTAATTTCCAGCTGCCAAGCTTGGAGGTGACTTCCATTTCCTTCTGTGTAAAATGAAGACAGTGATAATACTCACTACCCAAGGGTGTTGGGAGCTTGAATTTATTTATATTTGTAAAGTGCTTGCTTTGAGATCCTTGAATGGGAAACAGCAAATGTGAAGTATCATTATTATACTTTAATCTCGGTGTGCAGGGAAGGTGGAGTGGGGGTGGGGGGTGGAATGTAGTGTTAGGGGAGGGAGAAGGTGGATTGGATTTAATGCCATGGTCTGCAGAATGCGCTAACTTGCATTGTGAAATGTGGAGTCACAGAGCTTTAGGCAACAGAAGGAAATACACATTCTCATAAAAGGGTTTCCCACAAAGGTTAGAAGTCGCCATGGTTAGAAGCAGCTCCAGTTTGCTGCAAAGCGAGATAAGAACTCAAGGTTTTGATAATTAACTTCATGCATGCCGAGAAATGACATCTCCATGGAGGATTCAAGTTAAAACTTACTCTTCCTTCTACAGCGATTTTAGCATCAGCTGATGTAAAGAACAGATACTGCTACAATGTAGCTCAAAGAAGTCTGAGCAAAGAACAGATCCCCATTGTGTTAGGCGCTGTCCATATACATAGCAAGAAATAGCTCCTGTTTCCACACTGAATAGATCAAAGAGAAAGCAGAGAGATGAACTACTTGTTCAAGGACACATACTAGAAAAGTAGCAAAGTGGGGACAAGAGCCTAGTTTTCCTGGCTCTAAGTTGAGTACTCAGCCTATACGGAGTCCCAATTTGAACAAGAAAGGGACCAATATCCTGCCCCAGAGCCCCTCAGTGCTGATCTCTAGCACTTTCTTCTACTCCAGCTCTAGACTCTGACAATTGAACGTAGTGCCCAGTTTTGGTGCAGTGACTCCTCTCCAGAGGGCACATGCCATATTCGGTATTCTTCTGGGTCCCCCACCCTGACAGGCAGAGGTGTAACTAGATGCTTGAGCACCCTGTTTGGCAGCTGCCCATGGGATAGCATCAGTGGCTGGGCTGGGCTCGCAGCAATGCTGGCAGCACAGCTCCTGCTCTTTTTGTGACTCTTCCTCTACCCCTCCCCACCCCCAGCAAGGGTCTGCACCCAGGACTGGTACCCCAGTTGCTACCCCTTTTGTTATACTACTGTTTACAGCTCTATCCCATCCCTCCCTGCCACACCATGTGAGGAAAGCCAATGTGTGTATGACAGATGAAAGCCCAGTGGGTCCTAAAGCCATCGGAGGGCAAAGTCTAGGCTTACTTGTGCTAACACCTCCAGCATGAGGTTGGAGCAGCATAAATAAGGACTGACTTCGTCCCACATTCCTTTCCACTTATCACCTATGTTATATCTGAATCCAGAGCTTCTGGGGGAGAAACACTAAGTGCACCACTCTTTTCATTCCTGCTTCCTCTTTCTCCATTGCATTCAGGGGGCCTGATTTGTGTTTACTGCAAGGCTCCTATACGTTAAAGGGGTCTTGAGGAGGATGGAAAGTACTGCAGAAAAACCCTTCCTGCCCAAGGGCCTTTCCAGTATGGCCAGGGCTGGTATAAGGGGTACAGAGAACCTGTGCTCCCAGACTAGATCTAGGGTGGACTGAATTCTGGCTGTTCTCTGCTCCCCAAGGCACGCAGGGGGCCACAAGACACAGGGCCTAAAGTACAGCAGCCTTGAAGCTGCTCTCATTTCTGCTGGCAGCTGAAATGCAATGACTGTAGCGGTAACTTAGCTTTGTTCCTTCCCAGTCAACTTCACGCCTATCCCAAGTAAAGGACAGCAGGCCCATGTTCTTTTCCTGGCTTCTCAGGTCTCCCTCCTGCTGCTGGTAGCTACTCCAATTCTGGAAGGGCTCCATCAGTTTATATATAGCAAACGCTGCCAGGGGAGCTGCAGAGTGGAAAATCTGGGACACAACTGAGACAGCAGTGCCAATCTGCCACCTGATGGTGTGAACTCGGAGAAAGACTGGTTGTCAGTTCAACGTGCATAATTTCCATTGATCCTGACAGGCAGTTTCTTCTCTTCCCTTCAGAGCGTGTCCAGAAATAGGCCAGAGAAGATGAATTGGTTTTCTCCTAACTTGGCCTGATATTCCCTTGTTTCTTACTTAAAGCACACGAGATTCCTGCAGTGACTCTCCCTAGCTGGGAGTAGCTGTCAGGCTCCCCGTGGCAGGGCTCTGACATCTTTCTCTACACTGCCCCCTGCTGGTAATGGAGTGAGACTGTCATAGAGGGATACAGAAAGATGAAATGCCAAGAGTGTAAATTCTGCTGCTGTCTAACACCCAGGAAACTGCCACAAATTGATACAGAAGATGCTCCATTCATAACCGAAATGTGCACAGGGTGAAAAGTAGCATTACTGTGACAGCACACCATGACATGACACAGTAATTGAGGACAATGAATAAAAAAGGATGAATGAAGAATCACAAACCATAAGGGAAGCACAAAGAAGCCCAAAGTAACACATTAAAGCAGAACATAGACAGGGTACACCCATGTTCTTGAAAAATTCATGTACCATAGAATCTCTTCCTCCTCCTTCTGTAACAATGCTCCTAGGGTCATCTTCAGCAAAGATTAAATTGAGGCCCCTAAATCAAAAAGGCACTAACTGCTACCACCTGGGCTAAAGAAACAGATTCTCCAGCTCAAAGACACCAGAAGGGTCAAACACTTCTATACACAGATTTGCCACTAGAGGAGGACAAAAAGCTGCCTTCTTAGCATAGGTTACACTTCCTGTTTCTCCGTTTCATTTTTGTTCTCCCCTCTGCTTACAGATCTCTCTACATCCTCCATTGGTCTCGTTCTTTCTACCCATTTCTCTTCCTCTTCACCATGCTCTTTCATTTGCAACACCTACAGTTCATAGGAATAAAATCTATCCCCTCCCCTCATAGAGGTACCTCCCTTCTCCCCAAGAGGTGGTTTTGTAGGAGCTCTGAGCTGCCCTTGTATGAGCATTTCCTAATATGGGTTTCTATAGGGAATAGTATTGAGTCCCCTGATGGTGAAGTCACATCTACTTCTACAGCCAAGGCCCCCCTTGTGTTTGAATCCCATCCAACAGTAGATTAACTACACTGGGCTGAGTCAGTGGTTGGACAAGTGATCTCTGAGAAAGTACTGCAGGAAGGAGTCTTGATGTGATGGAAAGAAGCTCTGTTCAAAGTTCGCACCCCCCCATAGTCACCAACAGTGAACAAAGCAAAAATGGAAAATAAACCCAGTGATAGGAAGTTGGGACTTGAAACCATTGGAAGCTGAATTTGGGGTGCATTTTTATCATCTCCATAGATCAATTCCTGCCTCGTAGCAAATGTAACAGATTGTGGAGGGAAGTTACATGGTACATACAATGCAGGGGACAGGGCTGCTGTACAAGTAATGCCTGGCTGTGGGCAAGGAAGGAAGGATAGTACATGGCAAGGAACAATAAAAGCTGGGATACTTTACTGGGATAGTTTGCACTAGTGAATCCACTGGTCTACCCCTTCCCCAGTGCAAATCATGCATGTGCTGTGGGGTTTAAACAGAAGTGATACAGCTACATCTATACTAACCCCAAGGATATACAAGCCCTAACAGCAGAGGTCCTGATTCTGTGATATAGGCAGCACCTTTAACCCTTTTTGGCATCAGTAGAAGTTATTGGCATGGAACGGTTCCTCAGGAGATGCTCAATAGCATGCTGCAGGATTGGGCCCCAAGTAAGGTTTTTAGCCTCCAACCTGTGATGATTTCTGCCTTGTAAAGCAGAGTATGGGTAACGCTGTAATCACTTTGCAGCTGGCTGCCAGTGATTGTAAGCAGCAGGTAACCTGCAGGGATTAAGAAGCTCCGGTCTGCAAAAAGACTAATGCCCATTTCAGAAAACAGTTAGAGGGTGCCCTGTTCACCAGGCTATCAGTCAGAGTGACCATGGGGCAATTGGGTGATGCCAGCTGTTTGTTTCAGCCAGTGCCTCCCTTCTCTTTGAGCTCCACATGCGCCTTGCAAGCTGCAAGTGTACTGCTCTGCTCTGAGCCTTGGAGATGGAGCAGGGGAGGGGGGACCTTCCCGCAGGGCACAGTGCCATCTGCACAGCAAGGTGGGAGCAGCGCGCCTGGCTGCCCGTGCTTCCCGAAGCAGGGCAGGTGTGCCACCATGCGTTAGGCACTCCAAAGCCCTTACGAGCCCTTCAAGATGGCGCGGGCATCTGCTAAGGCCTTCTTGGCTGAGCAGATGTCACATATGCCCCAGAGTGATGTGGAATCAAAAAGCAAGTTGGACAAGGGGGACTGCCTGGTTATTCATCACCCCCTCCCCTCCTGACACACATGCGCACAGAGAGCCTGTCTCACACACGCACACATACGCACACAGAGGCAGATGCTCCAGAACTACCCCATTGTTCTGTCATACACCATTCATTCCTGCCACCTTCAATAGCACCCCATGGGTCTCCACAGCTAAGGGCCCTGTTATGCTTCTGTCTGTTACTAAAAAGATCACAGCAGTGAAACACAGTGGAGAGGGGGCTTTACCATCTGCAAAAGGGGAAAGGACCCCTTTCCTTGCATTAGGGACCATGACAAAATCAATGTTGCTCATGTAACACGAGTTCCCTCAGATTGAGAAGCTGCTTGCACAATGTGCAAAGATTGAGTAAATAGGCCTGGCAAAGTCAGATCTTCCTCTTGGAGAAAGGCTTTTCACCTGAAGTCACATTCCTGTTACAAGCACTTCCTTCATTTCCAAAGTACCTGCCTCCAAAAAAACCTACCCCAAGGAAAGATTTGGTCCTGAAAAGGGAGATGTGGCAGAGAATCCATGCAATTTGCTGCAGACTTTGCTGCTGCTATAAACTTCATGGCAAAGGCTCCTATGAGCGGGTTAGACACTTTACTGGGCTAGTTTAATCAGGGATGAGCAGAGGGCTGGACTAGATGACCTTATGAGGTCCCTTCCAGCCCTACTTTCCTATGATCCCATGTTCTACAGTGATGGACAGCACCCTTGCCAGGTAGCTTTTCATGACTTACTCTAGCTAATAGCATTCATATACAGAACTGTGTACCTATCCAGCCAGAGCACAGCCTACTTATTGTGCTCAGTAGTGTATGGGTCCACACTGCAAATAGAACAAGACTGCAAACTATGCAGAGGGCCAAAAATGGAAGTTACACACGTAGGCAAGTGCCATTTGGGCACTAAAAATGAAATAGGATTCTGCGCTATAGGTTAAAAAAGATGATCTGAATGGAAATTCCAGTTAGGATCAGATCCATTCAGTGACCAACTGAATGTAATGGGGGTTGGTTGTGGCCTTTGGCATCTCACCTTGACACACATGCTCCTGGCCAAATATTTAATTTTTGGGGGGATCAGTAAATGAAGGGCAAACCATGAACCCTGAAAGCAGCTCCTAACATAGTAGAGAAACTGAGTTACAAATGTCATTAATTATTCTGCTCAGCATTATTAGTTTTACTGTAGTGCAGGTGCGAGTGGCACTGCACTGAAAACTCTCAGGAGAAAATGGGATGAATTGTATTGCATACCAATACCCAGATATCACTGTGACAGGCAGCCTTACACAAACCTAGAGAGACAGACAAAGAGGTATTCAGGGAACTTGTTTTTTTTAGTACTGAACACATGAATGATGTAGTTGCATCCTACATACAATAGCTCAGACACTGCAAGCCAAATTTGCAAGTGTGGATATGGAAAGTTAAGTTAGACCCTGCCATTCACCTTCTCTGTACCTTTATGCAAGTCACATGCCTGCTTTGGGCTTGAGGTTCTCCCTCCTATTCTTTGATTGCCTTGTTCAGACTGAGTTTTTCAGGGCATAGGATGTCTCCTTATATGTTTGTGTACTGCACCTAGCATATGGAAGCTCTGATCTTGTTATAGGAACACACAGAGATGAATCAGAAAACAAAAGGCATCAAAATTTTGTGGCTAGAGTCACTGAGGTTACCTGCAGCTTTGGGAGCATGGGTGAGGATTGACATTTTCTGGTCCAGATTTCTTTCTGATTGTATCTAGAGACATTGCTGTAAATTCACAGAAAATCACAAGCGAGGGGCATCACCCTAAGACTGCTGCCATTACTTAGGAGTTAATTACATTAACCACCAAAATGTTTTAGGCCTAGAAATTGGATAATATTTCCAAAGGTTTGGGGGGTGGAGGGAGAAGCACCTGAACCTCTTGACACAATAAAATTAGGTTGGAAATCTCAGGAAAGTAAACTCCTGCAGGAGGTTTCTGCTGCTTCTGGGTGGATTCTCAGGAAAAAAAGTGACATCTTAGAACATCTGTTCCAATTTGCACCACTATGAAACTGAAAAGAAATGAAAAAATGGACCTGCATTTAACTGAACCTCAAAATGGTTTTCAGCTAGGTTTGACTTCTGGATGGCGGCTCAGAGATGCAGGTTATTATTTTGTATGCTGGTAGTGCCTTCATACCACATTTCACTGGGCACATAATCTGAATACATCCTGGGTAAGAGGGGGGAAAAGACGCAGACTCAGCTAGGATCATAGAGAAGTCAAGCACCGAACACTTGTCTGACTGCAGTTAGCATCCCCTTCCCCATAGCCAGCACAAACCTTCAGAGGCAGCTGTTAGTATTTTAATCAAACAGCTTTGCCCCTTTCTGAGGCAACAAGACACTATGGTGACTAAAACCCCAGAACAGCCTCAGACGAGATCACACAGATTTGCTGAGGATCGGTATCAGCTACCAATCTCATGGACTTCAGTGGGAGTTGATGCTGCTGAGTACCTCTCATAATTTGGCTCATCGGACCTTAAAACAAAGCCTCTGCCATTGCCCTTTGAACTGTATGGCAATTCTTCATACAGGAGACACAATAGATTAAATACAGCCAAGCCTTTTGTCAAGTAGGGTTTTGCAACTGGGACCTCTGGCCAATGCACTGTTCTGGGCTGGACTTTCTCAGGAAGGAGTCAAAATAATGTTGTTGTGCAATCAGTACTCAAATTAAAGAAGAAGGCTGAGAGCATGTGCTCCACCCTCACCCAACCTCCTGCTGCCTGCAAGAAGGCAGTTTAGCTCAGACTTGAGCCCTCCGCCTGTGGTATTATCCTGCCAATTTCTTCCTCAAAAATATCAGTGCCTCGGCTTGCACACCAGAGAGTTCACACCTACAGAATGCAGCCTTATCTTCTAGGTTCTGTGCAAGACAAGCCTGTTTCACTCCTCCCTCCCTAACCCTCTTAGACATAATCCCGTCTTTAATGCCTCTTGGAATAGGGCTTTGAACGACTGTGTAACCTAACTGGCTCTGACCTCTCTGGCTGCTCTCTCATGCCCATTTGGAGAACTCAGACTTTCAAAGAGATAACAGAAGCCCAGTAAATCCTCGCTGGGAAGCTAAAGCGATTGTCACACTTAGAGAAGTTTACTCAGAAAGCAAACTTAGAGCAGCTTCCAGTCTGCAGCTAAACTCCAGCAAGGGAAAAGGGAGAACAGCTGGGTTTTGTAACTTGGACCTTCTGAATCTATGGCACACCGGCTAGTGGACAGGGCTGGATAAATTCTCCCAGCGGCTTTTAGCACTTAGAGTTTTTGCTTTGGAAAATGAGGAGAGGTCTTAGGTTTGTGAATCAGGACTTAGTACAAAATGCTTAAGGGAATAATACTAGTTGGTGGGCCAGGTCCTGGGCCCTCCCAGCTCCTCTTAGGCTGCCTGCTTGTAACAGAGCTGCCTGGCCATCCTAAGTATGGGCCCTTGGGAAGCAAGGGAAGCCTCTGACAGTATTCCATTGTGATTGCCAAGTCCATAAACCTTCTCTAGTTGTGAACAAATTAAATGATGGTCTGAATTGATGCAAATTGCTTAACTAAGCTGTCACAGTGGAGGCTGGATCCAGAGGCCCTTACTCACTTCTGCCTCAGGGACAGCAAGGTTTGATTTCAGTGGAAGTTCTCCAATAGGTATTTTATGATCTGGCTCAGAGAAAACAGGAACAACCAGGTAAATCAAAAATATTTTAAATAGATCTTCCCCTCTCCCCTCAAAACCACCCCTCCCTGTCTTTTGTCTTTTCTGAAATATCAGTATATTTTTGTACAACACATGACCAATCCCTCCTGACTTCACCTGTTTGATCTTTTGTTCTTATTGTCTATGGCAGATACACCTTCACCACAGATATGCAGAGGGCTCTTCTGTGCTAGCAGGCAGGGTGCTTCCTTGGCAGGCAGGAGATTCCACTTCTATTCCTGGTTTTACCACTGACCTGTTCTGCCAGCTAGAAAAATGTTTCACTGTTTATCTTCTGGTCTATTTAGGAGTCAGGCAGTTACTCCTTTGAAAATCTCCTTCTTGGGGCAAAGTCTGTCTGTTTGTATTGAGCCTCATTTATTGGAGATCTTGGTCTGGGTACTGAAGGACTACTGTACCACAATTTATAGCAGCTGCCAACTACATATACAAGCAAAGAATAACCCTTTGTGGTGGCACAGGGCTGCATGCTAAAATAATTATGTTAGTTCAGGAATAACCCCTAAGGGTTTCAAGCTATGAAACATCTCGTCTCATTATACTTTGCCTTACTAATTGGAGTCTGTTGATGACTTGGTTGGTATGTACCTGGTAAAGTCCTGGCAAATTTCAGAAGAAAAAGAGCAGGTTACCAATCTGTCTTTATTTGGACATGACAGGGTTAATTTGCCTCACTGTCCCACCCTGCTTGCACGTGGATATGAACAAGCCCGCTGTCCCCCTCCCCTCCATGCTGACCCCACTTCTCCAGGCCCCTTCTTCCACCAAGGGAAAATACCAGCTGAGAGCTATAAACACCTGAAAGTTCCCAGCCAGCTCCCTTAATTGGCACCTTTCTGTTCCGCTTTAAATTAATCAAACCCAGAGTCCCTATATTAATACTGTGGTGGGAATTAAAATCATGCAACGCATTAAAGATGTAATTTAAAATTAATAACTCATAATTATTTATCATGGCGTATCAGCAGAGCTATGAATTTTCCCTTCTCACCCAATGTTCATTTCCTTTCCTTCTTCCCTTTTCGCCTCTAATAGCGTCTTGGACCATTATGAAGATCTGTGAGCGATTCCTGGAGATGCCAAAGCCAAGATGTAATACATTTAATTTAATTTTTGGGGGGGAGCCTTAATTGTGGTAAATCAGTACTTAAGAAATGATATCAATTTAAAAGGACAAATTGAGATAATTTAATCAGAGAACTGTCCAAGTGAGGGAGAGAGCTGGCTTCACTGGGAGTGGGATTCTAGCCACAGGGGGTGCTATTTTAACCCAAAGTGACCATGGGGGTCCTAAGGTCCTCAAACATAAAGGTCCACATCTGTGGCATGCTGAGCTCCCTCTATTCCATCTGATCTTATGGAGGGCTCATACATGATGTTATTCCTAAAACATACACTTGGACAATGGATTACGGAAACCCAGAATCAGAGGTTCTTATTTCTGAATTTGAGAGACTGTATGCAAAGCAATTCCACAATAGTTACGATGCTACCGGTTCATAAGCTACTTTAATCTGAATCATCTTTCAGGTGGAGACAGGCCGTGACAGTCAGTGATGTCAGCTGGAGTTCAGATATGTACTGAAATGGGAGCAAAGTCAGACCCACCGTGTATCAAGTCTGATCTACACAGATTTTTGTATATGTTTAACTGAATAATTCTCAACATTTTTAGACTCAAGACACTACTCAGGAAACATCAGCTCTTAGTTTTCACACAAATTTTGACCACAGAAAAAACAGAATTATTCTGTTGCCAAGAACTTGGAAAGACCACAGCAGGGCAGAAAGTTTTTAACACTGCAGATTCCTATTTAAAACCTATGGCCTGATTTTGTGGATCACGTTTGCATACCTAGCAGTACCAACACTGCATAGCACCCTGCAGCATTCTTGAAAGGAATTCAAGGTACCCCAGGGTGCCATAGCACCCGGATTGAGAATCACTGGTTTAACTATCTTGGGGTATGATGTTGTACTAGTAAACTCCTTAGTGTGGATGGGATCACTCTAATAAGAAAGTGCCTTGCACCAGTGTAATTTATTCTCCTCGTATTGGAACAGCTGTACTGGTATAAAGCACTTTTCAAGATGGTGGAGAAAAGTTTGGAAATGCAACACAACCATGTATGCTAAACACTCAGATACCAGAAGGCAAAGAGAGCACCACATTTACTAATTTTTTAAGCATTGTGATTTTTAAGCTGGTCTTGTCATGTTTGAGGTATGGGGCCAACTTGCAGTTTTTCAAGATGCCTTTCAGAGTTCTTGTGCTAGCCTTCACTAGTATTTCACTCTGATTTCTGTGCTGGACTAGAGGCATAGGGACTCTAATGGGTGCCAGGGACTGTGCTGCCTTCTCTTTCCGGGTCATTGGAGAAGGGGCAGGGTCTGTTGGTCAGGTCACTCATTTTCTGCGCGATCTACACAGTTCAAGCATTAACCCCACCGTAGTTTTTGGGTGTGTAGCCAAAAGCTGCTGCTAATTTGTCAGTGGCTGTGATGGGGTTAATGCTACCACTGCAGATTTTGCAAGGAACAATGAATACATATAGGAGCATTCAGCCATAGTGAGCCTGTAGTATGGCAGGGAACACTAGAAAAATAGTCTTTTTTTCATTTTGCCCTCCCAAAACAAGGCATGTACCTTATTTGAGGGCATGTGGCATGCAAAGAAATATAGTATTTGAAGTGCAGATATTGCCATTCCTTGCTTTTCTTTCTATATGGCTGTTTTGTACAATGTAGGGCTTCAGCTATACCAAGATCTAAGTGCATCTATTGTATATATCTGCCATTAGCATTGTGAAGGGTCCTGGGTACCATCAGCAATGGATTTATCTTCACAACTTCACTCTGAGGTAGGGCAGGAATGAAACAAGGATTCAGAGAGATATTAAATTATTTGCCCAGAATTACCTGGAATAATCTGTGGCAGATCAAGAGATTGAACCTTATCCTCCAAATCCCAGCTAGGACCCTTACCATTGGACAATACTTTCAACTCATTTGAAGCATGAGGAGTATGGATGAGTTCTACTGGCCTGCTCATATGCATAGAATTAAATATATATTTACTTCTTTACAGGGGCAGGGCCTAAGAGATTAAGTTGGTTTCAGGTCATTGTCATCAGAGAGGATTGAGGCCTACTGGTGAAGCACTTTTGGGAAATCTGAAGAGGATAAACTTGCAGGAAGGTCACTTAATGCAAAACATCAAAGGAAACTAATTCCCCAAGTACCAAGTCAAAGCTTTAACTGGTCCTGTTCTTAACAGGACTCCAAGGATCCTAGAATCAAGTGTGGTTTTGCTGGCTTTGAATTCAACTAGAGATTTTTATTCCACTACTCCAAGGAAGTAAAGACAGCTTTCTAAACTGTTTTGGGTCCAGAGATTTGCTTCTCCCCAACAGAAAAAAGAATTGAAGAGAGATGGAGTTTAGGATTTTAAAACAGAGTGGGTGCTGTGAATGTCACATTAGATTTGCTGGGACACTAAATTCTAGTAAAAAAACCAAACAGTTAAATGTAAAAGAAAAAAAAAGAATAATCATTTTACTGCCCACTGCACTGATAGATCCATTTTAATATTGGAGTTAGGATTTGGGGGCTGAGGGTGGATGCCCCTGTGTTCTTTATATAGAAAAGAAATCTCTCCGGGGACACAGTAGTGCCCTAGAAGCTCCTAACTCTTCCATCTCTGGTTTTAAGTGTTTGTATTAGCTGAGGCTAACTTTTTGGAAATCTATTTTTGCATTGATTCCCTCCACCTCTTCAATGAATGTCAATAAATACAGCAGAGTCTAAACATACCTACTGAGTAAGGATGGAGGGGGATCAACCAGACACAGTAGCAGCTCTTATTGTCAAAGGTAGAAGCTATATTGGAAGAGAAGAGGGAGGTGTTATAATCGACTCAAGTATTAATGAAGCTGGATAGAACATGCCCACACTTCCAGCTCTATTGTTTGTGTTTTCAAAACAAATGGGAACTTAACCAGTGACTGATTTTTCTGCCAAATACAACCTTGTCATCAAAGGTTTAAACAACAGCAAAGTCAATGAAAAGAACCTCACAATGGCAAGTGGAAAGAAATAAACTTTGTATATGTGAATAATGTCAGCCACTTGAAAAAGCAAAGTATCACATGACCACTTGATAAAATGGCAGTATCTCTGGGAATCCCTGTTTCCCATTATTTTGCTCTATCACTGTCATTAGAATTTCGGGCTTAAGGAAGAGAAGCAGAATAGTTTAGTGTTAGGTAGCTGATCCCATCCTGTGCATCTTTTTGTAGGGCCTGAATCTCACAATGTCTGCAGCAGTTGTTCTGTAATCAGCACTGATCACATCAATCAAGTATCACATTGGGGTGCACCACAGAAATATACTGGAAGCATCCTATTGTCTCTGCAAGCAGCCACATGTACCCTACTTGAGAGGGAACAGCAAAGCCAAAATTAGGATTTGCATCCATGTCTTGGAACTTGTGTACAGTGCTATACTATGACCTATTGGTGTCTACTCCCTTGCACTGTACAGACTGAAACCCTTCTAGGAATTGCTCTGTTGTGCATTATGGGACAACTTGTGTTTCATTAATAATCTTAAAGGCAGAACTTATTGCAGTCCACTACAGCATATAGCTTTTTCAAGCCAGTACACGGCTCAATTATGTTCATCCTAAATGATGGGAGCTTAGTGCTTCAATGAAGTACAGAACTGGTTTTCAGTACTTAAAAAGGTTAGCTGGTGCTGGGTAAATACCTAAGTCCTACTCCAACAAAGGACTGAAAGGAGCCTCTTGGGCCATCAAGCCCTGTTCCCTGCATTCACAGGCTACTGTTTATCAAAGGGATCCCCAAAAATCCCCACTACAAACCCTCACCCACAACTACAAGGAGCAATAGCCAAAACATCAAGAACATCCTGGACATGCTACAGGTAAAAGCCAGGGAGACAAGGGCCCTGAGAATGCAATAGGTTCTATGTGAAATCTGGGATGGATACCCTGGAGGCTTCCCTTTGGTTATTCCAAAGTCTTGGCCAGGGATATAGTGGAGATCCCCTCAGGACTTAATTCATACAACTACTCTAAACTCTCCTCTTACATCTGACCTTCCCCCAGCAAGACTTCCAGTCCTGAGAAAGGAACCAGGCAAAAAGCTCGGACTGGAAAACCACACATCAAGATGTGGTCAAAGCTGTGGCGCATAAGTCTCCAGAGCAGTGGTCTCTTCCCCTGCCTTGGTCTCCCTTTCATTAAACAGTGCTTTAGTGGCATATAAGGGCCAGAAGTGTGGCATCAAGGAGTCAGGGAACAGGCTGCTACTTAGGAACCCACCACAGCTGGCCTTATCCTGTCCTCTCTTGCAAAGCCTGGCTTAGAGCGTATTCTCAAGAGACAAAAAGGTAGAGGCCCACCCTGGAAGGGCTTGTTGCAGACCTGCCAGGGGAATATTTGTACTCTGGAAGTTGCTGTAAATCAGAACATCCTTGCTATAGTTTAGGCTTTTCAGTGCCCTCCCCTCAAGCAGCCAAGAAGCCCAAAGATGGACACAGCCTGCTTCATAAGCACCATTTACCTCTCCCTTTCAGTAGCCAGTCCATGCTGTGCCCTAAAGTGGTGCTGTACTGAAGCTCCACCCGGGGGGTTAAAGGATGGAGGAAGCTAACTGATCCCAAAGGTGCCTGAACTCAGCCCTATAGAAAATGAGGCCATGGTATTACTTTAGGCCCATTGACATAAAGTCTATCTGGTCTAGCCTTGTGTTGACGAGAGGTGGTGGAAGTATTCTTAGCCCCTTTTCAGAGATAGGAATCTGAGATAAAGAGAAACTGAGCCCAAACAATATGAGAAACCTGAGAATTAAACATGGGCCTTCTGGTTCACAGGCCAGTGCCTTCACCATCCTCCAAAGAGCCAAGCAAAAATGAAGCAGATGGTGACTGAAACCAAGACATTTTCCCTGTCAGAAAATAAGGTGTGGTCAACATCAGACTGTTCCACAGGAAAAGGTAAACCCAGGCAAGTTTCTGAGGAAAAACAACGTGAAATGTTGGTACTTTGTTTCAGGTGGCTCAGCATCAATCTATGTAGGTTCCTGAGCTGCTGCAGTGTCCTAAGGAAGCAGCAGTCTTTTGTCCCTGTGTGACCAGTCTACCCAGTGGGTGTTAATCCCCACAGAGGTGATGCCTCCCATGACACTCGAATCTTCCTATGGATGAGTTACCACAATGTCTCTTGGTTGCTTTTCCACACCAAAATGGAAGGCTCCCTGTAGGCTAGTGCTTCAGTCTTACCAATGCCAATCCTACAAAAATAATGAGTTGAACCCCCCAGTACCACAAGCCTAACAGAAAAAAATGGGATTCTTTTAAATATAGCACATTTGAGGTTCTTTTTATTGCTCTCCCAGCTTCTGAGCCTTTGCAGTACATTTTGATCACATTTCCAAACCTTTATTCACAGCCCATGAGGGCTGCAAACTTGTTTTTTTTTTTAATGAAAGTTGCGATCTAATATTTAAGGAAAATGCTGAATATTACAGGAGTGGGGATGAACACATGAGTGTGTGCAACACTGGTAGTTGATTCATCATTACTGGTCTTATTGGCTATATAGTATTTGCTCACTTAAAAAACCACATGTGGGCTCCCCAGCATAATCCATCCAGTTTTATATCTGAAATATACAGGAAGAAAAGGAGAAACCGGAAGAAACAATGGTAATTCAAACATTATTTTCTCTACCCACCAAATTATGATGAAGGGAAAAAAAGTTAAAAAAAAAAGGGCCTCAAGAAGCAAGCTGTTAACTATAAGATTGGGGGGGGGGGAATGTGACCCTGTCTCTTTAAAAATAAATAAATAGATAAAGACTGAAAAAAATGCAATAAGTGTATGCAAATGTGTTGAGCTGAACATCGCTGTCTGTGAAACAGATGAGGGAGAAAGTGCTTGAAGCTAAAGAGAGGAATGAGGCAGCTAGAACTGACCTCGGGGTTAATAATTTTTACTTCTCCATCTCATTCCCTCCATAAAAAATAAGAAGGGAGGTGGGTAAGGGGGAGAGAGAGAGAGGGAGAAAGAGAGGGGGAGAGAGAGAAGGGAATGAGTGTTTGGTTTGGAAGTGGCCACAGCAGCTTTGCTAAAGGTTATTTAACAGCACTAAAAGGAGGGGCTTGGAAGAGCTGTAGCTGTAAGCACCTCTCATTTCATGGCACAGCCATCTTTACGTTGGCTCTTTTACCCCCATCTGGTATACTGTCCTGTTTGTCCCCACCCCAGAGCTGGGAAGAGATCAGGGAATGGCACTGATAAGGATTGCTAACCCTCAGAACATGGTTGGGCAGGGAGCATCAAAGGGCAGAAGCAGGAAGAATGGCAGAAGGGATGAAGAAGGACAGAGAGCCAAGAGAAGCCTGGGAACCTCACTGCATAATCAGTCTTCTCCACAGTGGAAGAAGAGCCTGATTGCAGCAGGTGCTGCACTGCAGCTCCCCTTGGGCACCCAGCACCATTGCAGGAGTGAGAACACTGAGAGGAAGGTCCCCAAGTTCAGCACTGGGATGTGTCAGGTTGCGATACAACATCAGGGAGGAGCTTGCGTCAAGAAAGCCCTCCATGCTCAATGGGGAGGAAATGGGGGCTGCTGTTGGCCTTCCTCTACCCTCCCACAGGAGACAAGCCTACATGTGTGGGTTCTCCAGGCTTGATTCAGATCCTGACTTGTTGAGCTGGGCCGATGTGACTGCTTTGATCCAAATCCAACTCAAAGCTGAACCCTCTGCTTACCACCCTTCTCTGTACCAAACCCAGCCCAACAACAGTAGTTCACAGGCAAAGAACCGGACTGGAAGCCCTACCAGGCTAATCTCATCTCCATTTGAAACACAAGGGACCTAGTTCAAGTGCCCATTAGAGCAGTGTAAATACCATCAAACTACTGCCTTTATTCCATGGCTGGGCAGGTACCCATCTCCATGGGAACTAGGGTCACTTCACAAATAAGGTCACACTATGTTTAGGTTCTTTTTATTAAGAGTTTATAACAGGATTATTGTGGGATGTTATGAGCACACTTACTATGGTATAGATGATTATAAGCACATCGACCAACCTAAGCTTTACTGAGGGATCTGAGCGCCTAATCATTTTACCAGTAGTTATGCTCACAACAATTTTATTCCCATTTTCATGATGAGGAACTGAAGCATAGAAGCTAAGTGACTTGGTCAGGTTCACATCATGGGAAATCTGTAACAGAGGAAGGACTTGAATCTCAGATTCCCTCTTACTAAGGAGGGATACTGAATTCTTTCTCCTTATGTTGGCATGAGGTTGTTTTTTGATGCTTATAAGTCATGGGTGTAAGCAGCCTATGGCATCACTGGACTCTTCACCAATCTATATCTATTGATTAACTATACATGGAAACATCTACTAATGATTTATTAATTATTCATAATTGGACCCTACATGTGACCACAAAGAGAAAAACAAGACAATGACTGAGTCAGCTTCCTTGATGAGATGGGACACAATGGGCTGTGTCAACAAAAACCCTGGATAGTCAGTACCTCTTGTTCCTTGAATGGCTGGCTGAAGAGCTGCAGTTCACACCTAACCCCAAATATGGTCAAGTCTGGTGCTTAGTCATCTTTCCAGAAGATTAGGGTTTCAGAAACTAAGAGTATCTTATTTCTCAGGTTCCATTGCAGAGCTTTATGAAAGGAAATATATAATGTAGTGTTTAATTGCTGGGCAAATGTTATTCTATGCAGTTAAATATCTCTTGTGCTGCTCCCCAGACACGGTTTTGTTTCACTGTTCTAAGTAAAAAGTGGTTGCCATATACACTGCATAGGCAATCTTGGAATCATAGAAAATTAGGGTTGGAAGGGACCTCAGGAAGTCATCTAGTCCAACCTCCTACTCAAAGCAGGACCACCTCTAACTATATCATCTCAGCCAAGGCTTTGTCTGGCTGGCTCTTAAAAGCCTCCAAGGATGGAGATTCCACCACTTCTCTGGGTTACTTGTTCCAATGCTTTACTACCCTACTAGTGAGAAAGTTTCTCCTAACATCTAACTGAAGTTTCCCTTGCAGAAACTTGAAACCATTGCTCCTTGTTCTGTCATCTGCCACCACTGGGCACCTATACACGTGCCTGATGCCTGCTCCAGTGTGTTCTAATTAGAATGTATCAGTGCAGACTCAATTAATGAAGTCTGCTGGAGCATGCTAATTAGCATGCTCCAGCAGCTTCAGCATCACACATGCTCAGGATCGCCACACCTCCAAATGGCAGTGGGAGCACTTTAATTAAAGCTTGTTGAACATGTCTTAGTTAAAACACCCCGTCACCATTTTGAAGTGCAGAACAATGAATACACTGGATGCTACAGGCATTTTAATTAGAGCAGCTCCCAAGGGTCGCTCTAATTAAAGCGCTTCCCCACCCCAGAGCATGTGTAAAGACACCTACTGAAAACAGTCCAGCTCCGTGTTCTTTGGAACCACCCTTCATGTCGTTGAAGGCTGCTATTAAGTCTCCCCTCAGTCTTCTTTTCTCCAATTTAAATAAGCACAATTCCCTCAGCTTCTCCTTATAAATCATATTCCCAAGCCCCCTAACCATTTTCATTGCCCTTTGCTGGACACTCTCCAATTTTTCCACATCCTTGCAGAGTCTTTGCAGAGCCCGCAGAACACATAAGATTTCCTTGCATAAAAGAAAGTGCACAATCATGACCTTTACAAACATCACCTATTGTTTTGGATCACCATTTAAAAACCAGCCATATGGCAGCACATACAAGTGGGACTGGTGCCCAATATAAACTGTTATGTTATGTTATTCTATGTTGTTCAGTGACAGATAGGTTTCACCCAAGAATGGGTTGCATTTCAGTGATGGATGGAAGAATCACTGTATGGCCTTCCCCTATCTCCTAGGGATCTGTGGTTAAATTAACAGCAAAGTAATTTATGGTCCTCAGATTTCTATGAAATGTTAACTATTACTGCTAGCTTACTTATGCAGCAATAATGAATTCTAGACCCTACTTTCTCTAGGGAGCTTCTCAAACTATTTTTCTAGCACCTACTTCCTCCATTGCCTGCTCTTTGAGAAACCGTAGCTCCCACCTCATAGGGCACTGAACCAAGAGCTTAGGGTGCTGTTCCTG
>NW_017729001.1:3406778-3410276 GCF_001723915.1 Gavialis gangeticus | reverse complement strand
GCTTGTAAGCATTCTGTGGCAGAGACTCTCTCCTACGTTGCCTTGTCTTCCCGAACTCTGATCTCAATTTGGGCATATAGGTACTAATATTAAAATAGATGTTTTCTAGAAGAAGTCCAAAAATGTTTTTTTGGTTCTTTGACTAGTTTGTAATTTCATTGTCCTGCACAAACAAATGAAGGAGGACTTGCTTTTGTGGAGAAGCAACTAAGTAGGGCTTTTCCCCATTCAGGAAGGATACAGTCATAATAGGTAATCTTGCTTGTCCTTCTTGCCCTAGTACTCCTACTTCAAAGAATCAGTAACTTTTATTTGTTTTCTGAAACTCAATTGGAACTACTTAGAGTTAGATGAAATTTTCCAGATTTTTTTGATGAATAAATTAAAATGAAGATTTGGACAGGCCAAAACGATTTGTGAATTTGGATCAAATGCAGAAAATAGCTTCAGCCACATTTTCCTAATTGAAAAATCTTTATTATTTCAGCATTTTTTAAAATAAAATTATTGAGATCTTTCATTTAAATCTTGTTCTCATTTGTAAGTCTGCCTAAATTTAGCAATAAAGACATTTTAAAAACCAAAAGCAAAGCAAAATAGATCTGAGTGCTGGCTGTCTCAAACATGATATATATATTTTTTAGTTTGCTGGCCAAACTGGGGCGGGAAGGGATGTCAAATTATATGCACAGCTCTAAACTATCTAATATTGCTGTTATTTTTGTGAAAGGGTCTAAAACCATTCTGCTTCTAGAGATTATAAGAAGCATTCATTGTGAGGCAAGATTATAAAAATTAGATATTTGTCCTCTGTGAATTACTGAGATTTCAAAATGTACAATATTTCAATATCAGAATGAATTGCTGAAGTCTTGGGATCTTTTCGTGAAATTAAACATTCTTAAAAATACTGAATTTTGATTTTTCCCCCCACAACGTCTCTCTTAAAGAAGTTGAAACATGTCAAGAAAAATGTTTCAATCTTCAGAAACAGTTCAATAATATTTTGTAAAAATAAGCTGACTATACATCAACAAAAAACAATTGTTGATTTAAAACAAATCACTATTTTTCTGACAGAAAACTGTTCCATGAAAAAAAAAAATTCAGCCATCTTAAATCCTGAATTTGCTAATGAGCCATTTATTTTTAATGTTACCTGGCTGGACATTTTGTCCTGGCTCACTTCTGCAGTTTTAAAGTTTTGTATCTGTATATTGCATTCAGATGCCTGAGTGATATAACAGGCAGCTTGCAAATGGATTAAATAAATGAAATCTCTGGGTCTGAGACTAATTCTCCACAACAGGCCTTCACTTCTTTCTTTTATAATCCCCATCTACAAAGTGGGATTATAGCTAGAGTTGGGCATAACTTTTTAGGAAGGGAGGAAGAACAGAAGCACTTGTCTTCATGCATTCATCTACCATAAATGTTTTATGTAGAAATTTTTTTTTAATTTCAGAAATTGACCACTTCTAAATGAAATCTCAGCATTTCAACCTGAAAGAAGTTATTTAAAAAGTTTAATTTGATTTGAAAACAAAAAACAAAACAACAAAAACCCAACCCCATTGAAAGAAAACAAGAGTTGTGATGAAAAATGAAAACATTTTGCCATCATCAGAAACTGTGTTTCCAGGTCAACTAAAAGGTTTTTGTAAATTTTTCATTTGCCAAAAGTGTTTCTTTATTCCAAAACATTTTTTTTAATGACTGAGGAACCAAAATAGATCTGCTTTTCATCCAGTTGAAGTTAAAATACCACAAACTAATTCACCAGACGGCTGTAAGGTTTAATTGCTTAGGTTTATAAAGCAGCTTGAGGTGATCAGACAGATGAGCCAGGACATGGGGAAAAAGTTAAATAAATGATGTCTGGGAAATACCCAGAACACCATTTTTAAACGTCAATGATTTTGGAGCCGTTTACAAGAGAATAAAACATCTTTAACTGTTCTTGCAATGGGAAGTGGATTGATTTTTCTTATTCTTGTGCAACTCAAAAAATGGCTGAAGGAACGTTAACAAAAAACTTTCACGCACAAGTTCTTTTTTGGACAAAGCCTGAGAAAAGAAAGTTTAGCCTCAAAGGAGAGTTCTTCGGACAATGGCAAGCAAAGAAAGGGAAGAAATGAGTGGGAGTCAGATGCTCCCGATTCAAATCCAAGCTCTGTTTCAGGCTTCCTGGATAGCCTTGGTTAAGTCGCTTGACTTTTATGCCTTGCTTGCCTATTGGTTCCACCTGTGCCCGTCTTATCTATTTCGAATAAAAGATCTTGGAAGCAGGGGCTTCCATTATGCACTGGTTCCATGACAACAGCCACAGATGTGGTTGGCACCGCTGTGCTATATACAGGCTTTAGATTGATGCCTGAACCCACCACATGTAATGGGAATTGGACACCCATAGTGTTAGCCTTGATAACTGTTGTTAACAAGAAAGTGGTGGTGTCTGTAAGGGCAGCCCCGATGCAGCCTGGGAAACCTGTCTGGGTTTCATTTGGTTTTTCCGGAGTGCTGTTCTCTGGAAGCATGCTCCCTGCCTGTGCACATATCCAGGGCATTCTTTGATGGGGCAGACTCCATAGGAAGGAAGGAATATTGTCAGTGCAAAGCAAGGCAGAAGACAGGACACGCAATGAGGCCTAGCAGAAAGGCCAGCCCTCACCGACGGTGCTGGAAGAATGCTAAGCAGCTGGGCTTGTTATTTCCTGAGTGGCAAGGACTCTCCTTGCTCCCCTATTAATTCCCCTGGGGTCGATTCTTTGCCAAGGTTCCTGTGACCCACAGGTTGCCGTTCCCCGCATGGCTCAGGTCCCAGAGGAGAGGATTAAGGCAGCAGAGGCAAAGGCTTTGCAGAGCATAATGACTGCCCCCTGGGTGTGCCATCGGCAGGCACCAGCAGGAGGGGGGCCAGGGGCAGCGTTCCACCCGCCTCCCTTCCCGCCTGCACTATTCCACACACCGCTGTGCAGGGAAATTGCAGGCCACTGCCAAGCAAAGCGGTCTGGGCTGTTCTGTCAGCAGCAGAGAAGGCTCTAGAGAAAGCCAGCTCGCTGCTTAACCCTTTTATGGTCAACTCTCTGCAGAAAGGAGAGACAAGACAGGTCTTTCCCCACCACCCCCACTCCTCCCCCCCAGAGGAGAGCAAAGCAGAGCAGCCAGCATCTGAGTGAGCAGTAACAGCATGAGCCGGGAGGCCCCTTGAGCCACCTTGAACAAGCCCCTGCCTGCCAGGCCTTCACATGAGGCTTCCCAGCTGGCTGAGCTATTAAACAGCTGCATGTACAGCTAGGGGAGGTGGCACTTACAAGAACCTAGACTGAGAGACAAGGAGAAAACGTGGTGGACACTAGAACTTATTTTCTTCAGCCTCCACTGCCCACCATGGTGGGATGCTGCTTTCCCCCTTTGCCCACACAAAGCAATGGCCCTGCTTCTATGTCCACTCCATAACTCCTTCCTGCCCCACTTGCTGGGATCACTCTCCTGCTA
>NW_017729001.1:3393152-3406707 GCF_001723915.1 Gavialis gangeticus | reverse complement strand
AAAGCCTGAGAAAAGAAAGTTTAGCCTCAAAGGAGAGTTCTTCGGACAATGGCAAGCAAAGAAAGGGAAGAAATGAGTGGGAGTCAGATGCTCCCGATTCAAATCCAAGCTCTGTTTCAGGCTTCCTGGATAGCCTTGGTTAAGTCGCTTGACTTTTATGCCTTGCTTGCCTATTGGTTCCACCTGTGCCCGTCTTATCTATTTCGAATAAAAGATCTTGGAAGCAGGGGCTTCCATTATGCACTGGTTCCATGACAACAGCCACAGATGTGGTTGGCACCGCTGTGCTATATACAGGCTTTAGATTGATGCCTGAACCCACCACATGTAATGGGAATTGGACACCCATAGTGTTAGCCTTGATAACTGTTGTTAACAAGAAAGTGGTGGTGTCTGTAAGGGCAGCCCCGATGCAGCCTGGGAAACCTGTCTGGGTTTCATTTGGTTTTTCCGGAGTGCTGTTCTCTGGAAGCATGCTCCCTGCCTGTGCACATATCCAGGGCATTCTTTGATGGGGCAGACTCCATAGGAAGGAAGGAATATTGTCAGTGCAAAGCAAGGCAGAAGACAGGACACGCAATGAGGCCTAGCAGAAAGGCCAGCCCTCACCGACGGTGCTGGAAGAATGCTAAGCAGCTGGGCTTGTTATTTCCTGAGTGGCAAGGACTCTCCTTGCTCCCCTATTAATTCCCCTGGGGTCGATTCTTTGCCAAGGTTCCTGTGACCCACAGGTTGCCGTTCCCCGCATGGCTCAGGTCCCAGAGGAGAGGATTAAGGCAGCAGAGGCAAAGGCTTTGCAGAGCATAATGACTGCCCCCTGGGTGTGCCATCGGCAGGCACCAGCAGGAGGGGGGCCAGGGGCAGCGTTCCACCCGCCTCCCTTCCCGCCTGCACTATTCCACACACCGCTGTGCAGGGAAATTGCAGGCCACTGCCAAGCAAAGCGGTCTGGGCTGTTCTGTCAGCAGCAGAGAAGGCTCTAGAGAAAGCCAGCTCGCTGCTTAACCCTTTTATGGTCAACTCTCTGCAGAAAGGAGAGACAAGACAGGTCTTTCCCCACCACCCCCACTCCTCCCCCCCAGAGGAGAGCAAAGCAGAGCAGCCAGCATCTGAGTGAGCAGTAACAGCATGAGCCGGGAGGCCCCTTGAGCCACCTTGAACAAGCCCCTGCCTGCCAGGCCTTCACATGAGGCTTCCCAGCTGGCTGAGCTATTAAACAGCTGCATGTACAGCTAGGGGAGGTGGCACTTACAAGAACCTAGACTGAGAGACAAGGAGAAAACGTGGTGGACACTAGAACTTATTTTCTTCAGCCTCCACTGCCCACCATGGTGGGATGCTGCTTTCCCCCTTTGCCCACACAAAGCAATGGCCCTGCTTCTATGTCCACTCCATAACTCCTTCCTGCCCCACTTGCTGGGATCACTCTCCTGCTATGCACCAGTTCTTCTCTCTTGGCCCCACAATGATCACCCTACGTCCCTCTCACTGCAGGCACTCCATGCCATGATCTAGCTGCCTCATAAACACCTACCATGTTCCTTTCTCTTCTAAGCACCGGGATCCTTGTCCTAGCTAGTTCAGTAGTTCCTCCTCCACGCTCAAGTGCATGTGGATGACTCCTCTCCTCCCTACTCCCAGGAGCTCTTCCCCGACACCCTGCACGCAATAACAATCCATACTTCCCACTCTCTTCAGGCCACATGCTGTAGTCTCCAGCTACTCTCCTACCTTGCCCAGTCCTCTGCCCCTCTGGACCACTGACCCCCTGGTCCTCCCAACTCACCCATAACTCCTGCAACACTGATTCACGTGGCCCAGGAACTCATTTCAAGTGGCCACAGAGGGGATACAAGCACATTACCCTACCGCCTGCCATCCGCGTCCAGCCTCAGTTAGTTTATGACCCCCTCCAAATGACATAAAAGTGTCATGTCAGCGAAGCCCACAGCTTGTGTAGAGGAAGAGCCTCCTCCACCCCCATGCTGGCTTTAAATGGAGCTGGCAGATCGATACAGAGTGTGCTAAACTGACACTGAGTCTCATTAGGGGTTAGTTTTCATCTTCCTGCTCTCTGGCAGCCTTCACATTATCCCATAAAATTTATTTACTATTTCATGAATACATAAGCAGCAGGCAAACGCCGGCTTTTTATATATTTACACTGTATATATTTCACGGGAGAGTTATGTATGTCTCTGAGGCAGAGTGGAGGGAGAGAGGGGAGCGGGAGCAGAAGGAGAGAGCAGCTGTGAGGAAAGAAGGAAAGAGAGAGCGAGAGAGGGATGAACATATAGATAGATCACAGCACCACAGTGCTACTTTCTGTATCAGCTTTTGAAGCCATGCCCATTGACAGTGTTAAAAATGCCACCCAATGGACAGATCTCCTCACAGGGAAGTTTTAAGAAGAAATCAAAGAGCAGAAGTGAGCTCCATGTGTCTTGTGAATGCTGCATGCCCTGGGTGCGTGTTATGGTAATTGCAGGTAATAGCCATGTGGCATATAAAGAGCTTTCTTCGTGCTACACATGAATCTGATCACCAGCCACACTGTTCTGGATTCTGAAGCTTCTCCTTTACAAGTTTGAGGAGGTTTAGATCCAAGGATTTCCCTGTTCCTGGGCCCAGCAAAAGTAGTTCAATTTAGATTTTGCTTTGAATACTGAAGTGTCATTCCCCAGCCAGAGACCAGGAGTATCCAGAGCTATAGTGCATGACAAAATGAACGCAAAGTATCCCTGGTGCTGGGACTGGCTATATGCTTTAAACAGCAGAATTTAACAAAGAATCTAGATAGATGAGCCTTTTCATGGCAATTTAGGCTCATTGCAAGCTGATATTAGGCAAGTTCACTGTTTGGCAGAGAAGCCACAGAATGCTGGCTTAACTAACATGGAGATGATGATTGTAATGCATGAAAGTCAGGCTATGTCCAGCTGTGGCTTCCACTGTGACTGCAATGGCCCCACTGCACATGGGGATAGGTGCATCACTGTGACTACATAGTAATTCTTGGTAGTTTAGATGCTGCTTAACATGGCTATTAGAAATATTGTGGCCACATCAGACTGGGTAACACATCTGGGATTCTCACTAGGCTAAATCCTCCTACTGGTAAAGCCCAAGTCCTATCTCAAGTTATAGACTTATGATCTCTTAGCAGCGTAAAACCTATAACTTGTGCACCAGCCACTTGCAGAAGGAGATGCCATTTACCCTCAGTAAGCTTCTTGGCTTAACCTGGAGCAAATCAGAGGCAATGTCTCCAAAAGCTATGGAGTTCATTGGATTTTGCTACATGTCTCTAGCTTCCTTGAAGACAAACATAGCATCTGATGTAGTGAGTGTCAACCCATGAATGCTGGTGCTACACAGAATTATCTACTTTAGTCTACAAGGTGCAAATCTACCTTGCCTTCTACAAAACTCCAGTGAGCCAACAGTTCCAGTCCTTACTGAAGTAAGTCCCTGATGAAACCAATAAGAAGTTTTGTCCAAGGAAAGGCTTCAATATCATGCTGTTTGACTGAAATGCAGTATGTAACCACCATGCTATATATATATATAGCATGAGGCCCATAATAACACCTTCCTCCCCACAGCTGGTAGTAAACTTAAATGACAGAACTTATGTAGTCCTATGACTGCTTATGTATCTCAGCTTTCATTTAAGCAAAACACACAAAATTCTAGATATCATAGGAGTGGAGCAGGAAAGTTTGACCCAAATGAACCCTAAAGTGTCAGAAACCACAAGTCCTATAAAAATGCATTAAGATTTTTTTTTTAAGTATCTTATGAATTGAGGGCCTGATTCTTGAGTGCTGAGAGATGGCACTGTGCACTTCTTAAAACCTCCTTTCCCTCTGCTGCTAGAGTACTGCTCAAACTGACAATTTAAGATTATGGTTCTTTTGAAATGAATATACTCGTTTACCTTTTATATTTTTGCACAGTGGAAGTAGAACAGCCACGGAGACTGAGTTTCCTGTTGGCTGTTGTGCTGGGGGTGCCAGCAGTGCTGGAAGAGTTCCCCATCCAAGGAAATAATCCAGTTTCTTTTCAATGACTGTTTTTAAGAATGCTTGGTGAATTTCAGTTCCAAGGTATTGAAGTATTTCATTTTGTTGTTTAAGCATTTAAATATTAGCCCCAAATGAGTTGATCATGTCTCTCTGCATGGTTGATCAAATTTATTTGGCAAACTTGGTCTTCTGAATATTTCTGCCATCAGATCCAAGCATTATTAAATCAAGGCAGTGCCTGTGTTCTAAAGAGCAGATAGGCTGGCACAGTTACACTTAAAGGGAGAAGAGAAAAATCAGTTGGAAAGGATTTTGAATCCAATATTTGATTTCCTCTGTTCTCAGTAACACTCCAGGCTAATGTCCAAACTTGCAGGACATCCTCATACTAAGCACTAATGTCTAAAATGGCTTGACTGGATAGTGATCTAGTCCACATGCATACTGCTCCCAATTTGGCAGTTTCTGTAGTCGGCCATGTACTTAAGCATACGTTTAAACCTCATTGACATCCATGAGACTACTCATTTGCTTGAGGTTCATCATGTGTTTTAGCTGCTAGTATCCTTCTGAGCACACATCCTGCAGGGACATTTTACCATATTTCTGTAGTACAGGAGCGATGTCTGGATTTTCCCAGAATGCACTGGTACAAATCATATTTTGGTATGCTGGTAAGCATGGATGCACAAACATGTTTGATACATAACAGTTTAAAAAAAAAAAAAAAAAGCACTACTAGATGGATACAGCAGAGAAGAGAGCTGAGTTATAACACTGTTATGAGTATCAAAGTTGTAGTTGTAATGTGGATAAAGACACTGGTTGTGGAATAGATTCCCCAAGGCAGAGGAGTGTGGGACCATGTTTGTTCAGGTTACGTAAAACTGTACCAAGCACCGGAGAACACATTGCAATAGACCAGGCCACTGTAAACCATGATTTTGCACTAACTCATCTCTTAATGAAATTTTATCTTGATTGTGTTTCTAGCCATTGTTGCTATGAAGGTAACTTTGAAAGCAAGAACCAACTGCAACCAATGCAATACGGTTCCTTCCTGAGCCTGCAGAGCATCTAAAACTGTGCTGAGCAGCACAAGCTGTCCTATTCATCTCCCCGGTGTGTTCACTCTGAAACCTAACAACAACACTCAAGACCTTTTTAATACATTGTTGTGCAGCACATTGAAAATATAGTGATAGCATAAAATAAACTGAATTTAAAATCACAAGAAAAATCTGGGGAGTGCTTTTCTGAGTGCATTATTCATCAATCTAAACCATAAACCCTTCCATTGTAATATGTCAAGTTGCTGGCAAAACATTTGAGCACCCTGAAGAACAATTCAGATTCCATTTGCTATCGAGAACAGATTAGAGGAACCAATCCTGCACTAACAGTGAGAAAATGAAAGGAAAACACATAGGGATTCCTCTCTCCAACTCTAATTTAATATAAAAATAAAACATGCTGGTTTTCACTGTGGCTTTTCAACCACTTGTGTGTGATGCCATTAAAAGAAATAACACACACAAAAGCTACTCAAGCTTTATAAAACAGAGAGGCAGCTGAGATGGACAACATGAGCAGTGCAGAGATAGAAAGAGGCCCTACAGCTTTAAATAAATAAATTTAAAAAAGCAGCAAGAAAATATAACAATACCCACCACTTCTCCTTATGTGGCCCTTTAAAGCACATCCCGATGAGTGCGCATGTGCAGGGGTGTGCATTTCCCACAGGACAAATAGCAACAGCACCTATTTGTGCCATTGCTATTTGTCTCCAGACACACCCCTGCACATGTGCTCTGGTGCATGGCAAAGTGACTTGGGTGGGGTAGGGGAGGCTGGGGCTAGCACCTCTGCTGGCTCCGGCAGCCTTACCTGGGATCCTGGGGACCTCCCAGGGCAGCAGCAGAAGCAGCACCCAGACATCCACTCAGAGCCCGGCCAGCAGCCAGAGTGAGAGTTACACTGCTTTTTTTAGCAGAGGGTTTTGGGTTTTTTGTTTTTTGTTTTTTTTTGTTTTTTGTTTACACCTGGTGTCAAAAAAAATGCTGCGCTGCTAATTAGTAGCGCAGTCAGTAGGTGCACATGCACCACAAACAGGTTTGAGGCATCACAAGCTGCACGTGCACTCTCATCAAGATGTGCCCTTAGGGTCTATACTTTCCCCTTCCCTGTATATATGTGCTGTGGATGGCAGTGTTGATAGCAGCCACCATAAAAATCCCTTAAAATGCTGTGGGTAATAAAATAGCCCTTGTAGACATTAAAAACTCACTGGGAAACAGAAATCAAATATCAAAATAATCAAACCCTGGGCAAAACCTAGTTAAACAGCCTTCTATTCTTGTCTGCTGTGAACTCAGGCCATCACATGCTGCCTATCAAGACTTTTGTGGTCTGCGTTTATCTTCTTTCACCCACTGGACAGTTAGAAAAACCCATAAAACTATAAGTATTAGAAGAAAAAGCAGCCATTCATCTCCAATTTGCTGAGACAGTTTCAATTTTTAGGCCTGTGAGTCCCCGAAGTAAAAGTTTTGTTCCATATCTGGAAATCTCAGTTCATAGATTTCATAGACTTTAGGGCTGGAAGGGACCTCACAAGATCATCAGGTCCAGCCTTCTGCCCAAAGGGCAGGCAGTCAGCAGGGGTCAAATGATCCCTAGATAGGCATCCAAGTGTTTCTGAAAGGAATCCAGAGTAGGTGCCTGCACCACCTCTGGGGGGAATCTATTCCAGACCCTGGGGACTCAGACAGTAAAACAGTTTTTGTTGCAGCACCCCACTTCAAATCGCTTGGCTCATTCTGCCACAACTCCAAACAATCCTGCAGTCCCAGGCAGCACTGAGCAGTAAGTGCCAAGAAGGGGAGCTGATCATCCTAGGCACATGCTACACTAATTCCAGTTCCAGAGACAGACACGGGATGCCTTCTGAATCAGAAGCAGCAGCATAGATGCATTCACACAGAGCCAGGCCCAAGCCAATTAGTGCTGCCTCTCAGCAGAGCTAGTTCATGCGGCACTGTGGGTGGCCCACATGACACTATTGCTGGTTCCAGGTCTGGCTGTCTGCAGTATGACTCAAACCTGTTGGGTATCTTAGATTTTGGCTCCCAAACTTGGCCACATTACCTACTAATGACTGGCCAGAATGAAAGGCCCAGATCTGAATGCTAGCAAGAACAGGTAAACTTGAAGGTCATACCTGGCTCCCACCTGGACAAGACAAATCAAACTCCCAGAACAGACCCAAACATCTGTGACTTTATCAGGACTGGATCCATTTGTGCAAGGTGCTGCTTAAGCACCTCCTGCAAGGGCTGGGCACTCCCAGTTTCCATGCATCTCAGTGGCATTTCTGAGGATCAATACTTCAGAAGAAACCTCTACCCCAATATGTTTTTTTCCTCAGCTCGTATCTTTAGTCAAAGAGGACTAGAATGGTTTCTTCTAGAGCTATGTAGCATTTATTCAGCATGAGGGGACCTCCCAAGTGTGCCTTAAGATTGTTATTGTAGTCTCTTTCTAATGAATGGCCCTTTCTACGATGTCAGGTTCACTTGCTGTCATAGGTGTGACTGTGGGGCTGGAGAACAAGTGGAGTCTGACTCTATTCATGTGCTCTTCCCCTACGGTGGTCACTGCTCCGTGGGTCTAGTACCTGTGCCTTTTTCCCTGCTCATGTCCAACCCTCATAGGCAGTCAGCTGCTTGTTTCCATTGGAGACTGTGGGTGACCTACTGCCAGTGACTGGAAGGTGGCAAAGGATGATTCAGTAGTTAGGTCGCTGACGTGGGACTTAAGAGACTGTGGTTCATGTCCCTGCTTGTCAGAGACTCCCTTTGTGATCGTGGACAAGTCATTTAGGACCTGACCCAATAAGAAACAGGGGGCTTATGCAGGGGGTTGGACCAGACTTGAGGTCCCTTCCAATCCTCTGACCCTTTTTCAAAGAGCCAAAAAGTTCAGTGCTTCAAGCCCCTAAACTTTAGGAGTCTGCCTCTTGGAGTGGAATCCAGAAGTGAGGAGTGAGTGAGGTGCTTGGGTTCCCGACACAGTGTATGAAGAGAATTAGATACCTCAGAATGGGATTCTGAGGTCTCTGGTCCCATGCAGAGCAGGAGGCCACCTAGGCCTAGGCAATAGGAAATAGCAAGCAGAAGAGCATCCCTTAAATCCATCCCTACTCTGGGCTACAGGGAAGCAGCTGTGTCCACTTGGGATCCAAGCCCAGAACCTCCTCCTGAAGGAGAGTGCCTAAATCTTTTCTTTAGGGGAAGAAAATCAAGCAGGGTTTTCTTTTCTTTTCATTCATTTCTTCTAAAACACAGGTGGAGAAGCAACAAAATCACCTTCATCTTTTATACAAAGCTTAGTTGTCAGAACACACTTACCCACAACCAGAAACCCAAGTTGCTGCCTCAGGGACTCACAACCACATCTTTTACCTCTCAGGACTATACCCTAACCATTAGGCAATAGACTCAACAGGGTGAGAACACCCATTTCTTGTTAAAGCTTGACCACTGTTCAAAAAAGAATGCAAGAGCATGGAACCAGAGGAAACAAGAGCAAGCATCTCCCTAGCTTAGTAATTACAGCACTCACTTTAGAGGGAAGAGACCTCAATTCCCATCCCTGCTCCAGTAACTCATTCATGTTGATTGCGGGGGCAGGTGCTTCTGTGCTGGTACTGTGGTGGTGGAAACTAAGAACCTAACAGAGATGTGAGTGTGTAAAACAGTGATCTGAACTTCAGATCTTGTTGCGTCACAATCCCCAGGCAAATTGTGTTGCATCACAATCCTACACACTCAAAGGCAAAAAGCACCACTATGATTATATCATCGGACTTCCATTATACACAGGTCAGGGACTTTTTCCTAGAAGCTGGATGGAAGTTTGCCTTTTCAAAAGATATCAATCTTGCCTGAAAGCCTTCAAGTGATGGCAGGTGCCTCCCTTCTCCTGGTAAGCTGCTTCAATATTTAGTTACCCTCCCAGCTAGCAAAATACATCTTTTCAAGACAGAATCTGTCCAATTCAACTTTCAGGAACTGGAAATTGTTATGCCTTTTGTTTACCAGGATTGTCACACTTTGGTTACAGGATTGAAGAGCCTTGCACTTTCTGATGTCTTCCATTCCTAAGAACCTATAACAAATGGTACAGTCACCACTTCACTTTTCTTTGATAAGCTGAATACACTGAGCCCCATAAGCCTAACTGCTTTAAAGCTTCTTTTCCAGCCCTATGTCATTTTAGGACCTCTCTCAAGCCTTTCCGCATCTTTCTTGAAGTATGGCCACATCTTTCTTGAAGTATGGATATCAATACCAAACGTTAGAATTCAGGTAGCTGGTCTTACCCTTGTTGGGCACAGAGGAGAAAATCATTTCTCTTGTTCAACTTGCTATTCCCCACTTTTATTTATCCAAGCAGTCCACTAGCCCTCTTGGCTATCCCAGTGTACTAGGAGCTCACATTGACATGATTACCTGAGGACAGTCTGCCATCCTGCAGAGCTAATGGTGTTTTTGTTTCCAGGTGTACTGCCAACATTTCTCTGTGGTAAAACAAATTTGGCTGAATAGTGTCCCCGTCTTACCAGACCTTTCTGCAAATTCAGCTGACATCACACTTCTTTGCTAACTGTGCCCTGCTATAGCCAACCTCGCAAGCCCTGAAGTGGGGAAGTCTGGTTTGTAAAGGCTTTAGACACTATTGTCATCTCAATCCTACAACTAAAGCCCTGCATCAGTAACTCTGTCCATTCATTTCTACCAGACCTATTTGTCTCTAGCCTATCATAAACATCACCTCTCCCTAGCTCTCTGTGCCACATATCTAGAGTACTAGCAGCTGCTCCTCCTGTCAGTCTGTGAACCTATCCATACATCACTGACATCTCTCTGTGGCCTCCATCTGTACATCTAACTATGCCTGTGGATGGGTCTTTCACCTCTCCAGATCTTATCTATCATAACTACTATCTACCGCTCTTAACTGTTTGCTCAGGGCTGCCTCTCTCTCCCTACCTTCCCTTTCATGTCTTACACATCAGGCTTAAATATCTACAGTTATTTTCCAGACATTCTCTTCATGCTTCCTCTTGAGGGGGAAAAATAGCATTAGAGGTTACTGGCCTCCATGGCTATTTTGCTTCGGTTCTGAAGAACTTGAAACATTATTTACAACATCATAGCCCCAATAGACCAAAATCAAAACCCATGCGTTGGGTATATGCATATAGTGAGAAGCAGCCTCCCCAAAAAAGTGTGTGATTAACAAAGATTAAAGAGAAACAACATGCCCACAGCTAGGCAGCAGGCCTCCGGTGTAGGTTTCCCAAGTTCTAGCTCAATGCCCTACTTACTGGACTCTGTGGCCTTGCCACATGCTGCTCTTAGTCCCACTGCTATAACTCCAGAGTAATATCACTGACTCAAAAGGGGGCTATTTCCAATTTTCACCAGCATAGGGCACAATTTTTTTAATAATGCAGGGCCACTGGTTTGCTGCCATGACTAACATGATTTGAAAGGAGGTTGACTGTCTGACAAACCTGGTTCTACCCCCCTCCATGCAGCCCTGGTAAGGCCAAGAACCCTGGCAGTGTGATGAACGAGGCAGCACTGATACAGCCAGCACTGTCTCTCTACAAACACCGCTCAATACTTTGTAGAGCACATCCATTTATACACCGTGATATATAAGGCTATCAAGTTGCAGCAGTTACGGCTCCTTCAAGGCTCCCATTGGCCTCCATTCCCCTCCCTCCTTTCAGTCAGAGACCAGGCGTAAATTTGGCAAAACAGCTTCACTAACTTGTAGGTGTCTATTATGCTTGGAGCTTTCCTGGCCCTTCTGCAAACTCACTGACAATTGTGCTTCTATGTTAACTGTATCAGGCTAGAGGCCACCTCGCAGAACTTGAAATGGGGGAAATGCGTTCCAAAGTGCTCCAGACATTAGTGTTTGTATATAAGAGACTTGGGGGGTGAGGACAAGAAGGGAAATGGGTTACAGCGATATCAGAAGCACAAGGTCATAGGAATCATCTAGCCAATCATCCTGAGCGATATCTGCCAAGCCGCAGTCCTGCTTCAGCATTGTGCTATAATCAGAGGGCATGACTATGGTGTAGGCCGTTTTAATATACACTGACAACAGGCAAGTTTTCTAAATTATGGTAAGAATGGTGACTGATGGGAACAGGCTCAAAATCTCATGTCCAACCTCTTTCTCCTCCTAACAAGACTTAAAAAAATTCCACCTCAAATTCCCCACATAGGAATCTGCTGATAGTTTTGCTGCATTTCTTTTTAAGCCAATCTGGTTATAAAATCTGAGACTAATCTGGATTCTGCGTACTTAAAATTGTTGCTCCTATCTTGTCACCACCAAAGTGTTTTTAAGGATTCTCTTCCTTCAGGTGCCACACTGTCCTATCTGATTCCTCATCTCCTTCACCTTCTGTGGCAGGAAATCCTCCAGAGGGCAAGAGGAAGCTGAAATGGGTGGGTGAAGAGAGGACAATAGGGAAAATTGCAGAAATGTATCTTGTGCTGGTCTTTAAATTAGTCTCTAACAGGTCCAGCAACTCCAGGACTAGTGGGGTCCATTCTTATCCTTGGTAGAGACAGTAGCAAACGGGAACATCTGTCATTTATTAAAGGGCTCAACTTGACCTTAGTCCCATCAAACCAAGGGTATGGTGGATAATTAATGATATTGAGAATGCCAAATTCCAAAATGGAAGCCATGGGAATGCATTGTTAGCTCCCCGCCATGACAGTAAACTCCCTGCTGCATTACTGCTCTTTGTGTCACTCATTTCAAGATCCTATCAGACTGATTATTAATTGTCATGCTAGTGCATAACAAGAAGCCTAGACTGGGGTTGCAATTGTATGAGGCATTCTACAAACAAAGGAGCAGTTAGCCCTGCTTACGGTCTAAATAAAGTGGACACACTGGGTGGGAAAGGCACAGAGAGCAATGTAATGGCACTGGGTTTTTTTGAGGGGAGGGGAACAGGCAGGGTAGGTTTAGTTAGGAAAGAATCAGATAAAATGGAAAGAAAAGGGAAGGAAAGAAGGATGATGGGGAAAGGAAAAAAAGAGGGAAGATGAGTATGAGTTGTAAAAGTGAAAAGACTGAAAGAAGATAAAGGGAGAAGTAGTAAATCAGACTAGTCAAAGGCCTCTGCCTTAGCAGTGTGGAGTTTCTGGTTGCCTTTTCCCTGTATTTTTTCCCCTGAACATGAGCCACAGACCAGGAGGGAGAGGATGTCCCACCCAGAGTGTTTATGGGATCTTTCCTATACAGTTCTGGGTCTGAGGGGGTATTGGAAGAGAAATGATCTTAGCCAGTCTCCATTTTCTTTCCTACCTCCCCTAGTGATCTTTGTCAGGCATGTGTGTCTGACAGGCCTGAGAGCTATTTATGATTTCTGCTTCTGCCCTAGAGGCTTTTTTGGTGATGGAAGATACCACTTGGAACTTCCATTAATATGAGTGAAAGCAGAAAAAAAATGTGGTGCTGAGGAAAGGGAAGGAGGTCTGGCAGGCGAGGTCAATTAATTGGACACGGTGTCTATCATTCCTTGTCAGAGGTATGGAAATGGTTAGCAGCTAGCTCAGAAAGTTCTCTTTGAAAAAAGGCATCTGACAGGGAAAGCAAAGGGCAGCAGGATCAGGAAAGCTTCAAGGAATCATTCCTGTGGCTTCTGCCTCTTGCTAATGTAGATGATAGGATTGCAGAACCACTGGCCATACTCTTTGAAAAGTCATGGCTATCAGGAGAGGTCCCAAATGACTGGAGAAGAGCAAACATAGTGCCTGTATCCAGGGAAAATGGAGGATCCAGGAACTACAGACCAGTCGACCTCACCTCAGTCCCTGGAGAAATCATGAAACAGATCCTCAAGGAATCCATTTCTAAGCACACGGAGGAGAAGAAGGGAACAGTCAGCATGGATTCACGAAGGGCAAGTCATGTCTGACCAACCTGATTGCCTTCTATGATGAGATGACTGGATCTGTGGATGCAGGGAGACCAGTGGATGTGGTATAACTTGATTTTAGCAAGCCTTTTGATACGGTCTCCCACAACATTCTCCCAGGCAAACTAAGGAATATGGGCTGGATGAATGGACTGTAAGGTGGAGAGAAAGCTGGCTGGAGCATCGGGCTCAGACGGTAGTAATCAATGGCTTGATGTCTAGCAGCTGGTATCAAGTGGAGTGCCCCGGGGATCAGTCCTGGGGCCAGTTTTATTCAATATCTTCATCAGCATCCTGGAAGATGGCATAGAGCACACCCTCAGCAATTCTGCAGATGACACCAAGCTGGGGGGAGTAGTAGAGGGGTAGTAGTAGCTGGAGGGTAGGGCTAGGATTCAGTGACATAGACAAACTGGAGGATTGGGCCAAAAGCGATCTCATGAGGGTCACCAACAGCAGGTACAAAACGGAAGAATCCCATGCACTGGTACAGGCTGGGGGCTGA
>NW_017729001.1:3391510-3392727 GCF_001723915.1 Gavialis gangeticus | reverse complement strand
TGGTGGCAGATGACAGAACAAGGAGCAACAGTCTCAGGTTGCACCAAGGGAAGTTTAGGTTAGATCTTAGGAGGTCTGTAGACTCAGGAAGGCCTTTAAGTCTGCTTGTTTCCTTGTGTGCTGTGATGCTGTAGCAGTCCTTTCTTGCATCTCACTGCAGTAGCATAGCTCTTCCCCAGCATTCCCTTCAGCCCCAAACCCTGGCTATTACTTCAAGCCATAATTACAGTACAAAACAAGGGGTTGTCTTTTATCAAATCCCCAGAAACATAAGTAAAAAACCCCAAACAACTCCCCCCCACACACCTCTTTCTGGTTTTCTACTCAGACTCCTGCCTTCAAGTTGCCTTAAAAAATATTTACATTTAAACTGCTAAAGCATTGGTGGCCAACTGTGGCACAGGTGCTATGAGTGGCATGGACAGGCTGTGTGAGGTACCTGGCAGACCAGGGAGGAGACAGAAGCACAGCAGCAGATAGGCCTGGAAGCAGAAAACTGAGCAGTATATTGGGCAGAGGAAGGGGATTGGAGTGGCACTCAGGGAGGGTTCAGGTTTAATTTGTGGCATGCCTGCCAAAAAGGTTGGCCCCCACTGTTTTAAAAAGATAATGATAAGGAACCCATACCCTTTCACACTGATATAACAAAGCAAACCAGCAATACTCTATCACAACAATCTGAAACTGTTACCAAGAATTACATTTTTACAAAAACCACAGCATTACCTGATGGAGTTCATAAATAGTCAAGTCCAGAAGTGTCCATTTCCAGATTTTTCCTTTATCATTCTCATCACTATTTAAGTACAAACATTACTCTCAGCAACAAAGATACTTCTTCGGGAGGTGTAGTATCTCTGTGTTGCTGTATCACACATATATAAATACTTTGCAAACACTTATCTGCAAGCATCTCCATGAAGATAAGCATCAAGCTCCCTTGCATTACAGATGAGGCATGGAGGGGTTAAGATGACTTGTCCAGGGTCACACAGCAAGCCGTAAGTAGGGAGAAACAAGATAGAATAGCCTTTGAAAGAGCAGAGCTATATTTAGAATTTCCATCCCATGGGAAATATCAGCATTTGCTTTCTTTCCATACTGGCATGCAAAATTGAAGTGTAAGAATTTGCAGAACAGAAATAAAATTAAAAAAAAAAAAAAAAAATCAGAAATGCTGAATTTTTTTGGTATCAGGAATGGCAGCATTTTATTTA
>NW_017729001.1:3385056-3391478 GCF_001723915.1 Gavialis gangeticus | reverse complement strand
TAAAAAAAAAAAAAAAAAATCAGAAATGCTGAATTATTTTGGTATCAGGAATGGCAGCATTTTATTTCAAACAAAACTAATGGTTTCATTAGAGGCATAACTAGCAATTTTGGTGCCCTAGGCAAAAATGCTGTTGAGCACTGGAGTGTGTGCATGTGCAGCAGGGAAGGGAGAGGGGAAATGCCAGGGGCTAAAAAGCAGTGGGGCAGTATGGGATGTTGCTGGCAGCCTTTCTAAATTGGTATCCGGGGCTGGCATTCCACTCACCCTGACTTAGTTATACTACTTTGCTCCTTTTTGGTTCATTTAATGGACCCCAATTCAATATTCAATTGAATTCCACCACAGTGGCCATGTGGGAGTCATGACTTGTGCGTGCAGTGCCCCCATTTTCCTTTGTTTCCCATAATGCACTACACAACTCAGAAGGAAATCCACATTGCATTAATGGAAGATGAATACAACAATGCTCTGCTGGGGAAATGCAGTTTACACTTTACAGTTTAATTGAACTTATTCAAAACTAAACATCTTGGGCAAGATGAGCAACTCTGATTTGGGTCAAACTGATCTCAAATATTTTGTTTATATTTTTCTAATGAAAAAAGTCAGGAGTCATCATTTTCACATGGGAAATTTCACTTTTTACAGAAACTGCATTTCCCCAAGGAAAGTCGTTCCATGGGAAAATTCCCAACACGCTGTCACGACTAATTGCCTGAATCCCAGGTGATGGGTCTGAGGCCAGGAACCAAGTGATCGGAGCAGGTGACCTGCATGCTCAGATAAAGTCTTACAAGTAGCCTAAAGTTCTCTGGAGCATCCTAAGTCAGAAGAAATGGACCATTAACCTGGCCCTGGTTTAGCCATTTAAGTGGTGCTTGGCTGTTCTGGTCTGGAGAAATAACTCCAACTTGAAGAAAGGGGCTGGTACTGTGCTGTAATCGGGAGCTTCACTTGTGGCATGATGGTTTTCTCTACTGCACCCCTCCAGGACACACACATTTCCCAGGAGCCAATTCATGATCGGGGAAAACTCCCACATAATGCACGAGTCACATACCTCAATAAATACCAATTGCTTTGTATTAACATCTTTCTAGATGCTCAGCTTTTTCAGTGCATGGACCAGATGAGCAGTGCCAAGTCCATCAGTGGACCTGATCTGGTGGGTGGTACTGGCCTGGCTGAGACCTAGTGCTGCTGTACAAAAATGGCTAGCTGGGACCAATGCAGTTGTGTGGGACAAGGGCCCAATGGAACTGCATGGGAACAGCTCAGCTAGAGACCAATGCAGCCCCATGGGACTTAGAAATTTGGTGGCAGGGGAGTAATGGCAGTGTTAATTGCCACTACTCATCCACCACTGGATTACCCACAAGCTAGATTACATGAGCTAGGGGGTTTGATTACATGGCTTTACAGGCCAGATCTGGCCCATGGGCCAGGGGTTGATTACCCTGTTCTAGAAGGTGCTCAGATACCATGGTGATGGGCCTAGTATGACTAATGTAGAGCTCTCCTCTCAGAAGGGTTTCATGTCTACCATATTCACTATAAGCAAGTTTCATAGTAATCTCCTTTTTATAGGAAGGAGAGTATGCTGGGGAAGGGGAGTACTAGCTCCTTGATTGGACAGCGTTTTCCCCTGCTCTTCAGAAGGGCGGTGGTCTGGCCATTGGGGATCTCACCTGTGAATCATGAGACCCAGCACAAACCAAAACTTCCTATGACACCTCAGGCAAATGACTGAGGCCCAGGTCTTTAGAAGGTATAGGGGGCCTTAAATCCCTTGAAATAAGTAGGTTTGGGGCACCTAAATCCTCCAACCTGGGCCTAAGTCTTTTGACCTCACCCCATTTTACAGATAGAAAAAGATAAATTTCAGGAAGGATTGTGAAGCTCAGATTATCCACTGATATGGGCTATATGTTATATACAGACATACACTGATAGATACTGTTTGTCACTAGCCAGGCAGGGTTACTGCCAAGCTAGCTATCCCTTTAGTGTCAGAGCTCATCCTGCTGCCCTTAATATACACCCTGCCCCTAGCAGTTTGGACAGCAACATTTTAAGGACTCAGTCTTGGCCAAAGCAGCTGCATTTCAAGGTAGCCTCTAGGCTGGCAGAGAAGTGTGAGCCATATTAATTCTCCTCTGCATAGCCTTCTCTCCTACAATATTGCTGTGATAGCTACTGCACTTAGGGTATCATCTTTTATCAGCTTTGAATTATGGCAGCTGACATCTCTGCTGGGGGGATCCCCTCTGGGACCAGGGGATGGAGTCTGCTTATGTTCCCCTGCTATGGGGCAAAGCTTTTTCCTTTAGATCCCAAGGGAAATGTTGGAATCAAAACTGGAGATTGTATTACTCACCAAGGGAAACCCCCCCCCACTACAATCCACACAGGCAGCGACAAAAGAAAAATCACCATAATAAGACATGCACATGGCAGTGATTAAAATATTCCGATTAACTTTGGTCCCATTCAGCTGCTGGGTGAGGTGCATGTGATTAACCCTTATTCACTAAGGAGGAAAACAGTTTGATTTGGGGGTGGGGGGAAAGCAAAGGGGGTTGTTTTCAAAATGCTGTCGAGAGGAATCTTTATATATAAGCATCAAGCAATTTCTCTCGGCAAATTGACCATTGTGCACTGTGTTTCAAAACCACCTGTTCCCAATATGCACATGATGCACTGAGATCCTTACTTCTTGCTCAGTAGGCAAAAGGTGCTTGCCAGGAAAGAGACAGGTGCTGGCTGAGAGATGAGTGGGTGTCAGACAGATGGAAAAGGGACCAACAGAGTGGACCACAGAGAAGACGACTGAGGGGGGATTTGAAAACAAGCTCCAAATACCTGAGGGGCAATTGTAAAGAGGACGGAGATGGGCTTTTCTTTGTGGCTGTAAGGGAGAGGACTAGGAGCAATGGCCTCAAATTTAGGTTGGGATTAAGAACTTTCTCACTATGAGAGTGGTAATATTGAAACAGGCTACCTAGAAAAGCTGCGGCATCTCCATCCCTGGACATTTTCTACCGCAGGTTAGACAGACATTTGGCTGGGGTGATCCTGCTTTGAGCAGGGAGCTAAACTAGGTGATTTCATGTGGTCTCTTCTAGCCCTACTTTCCTATGATGCTATGAACCTGGTTGGAAGGTCAGGCAGGGGTCCATGTCAGGGAGCAGAATCGGCGCGAGCTGGGAGAATGGGGTTAGGATCATACAGACAGAGTGGACTGGGGGCTGGGTAGTGACAAAGAGGGTTCTAGGAGCAACTTTTCCAGCCTGTGTGAGACGGGAATTGGCATCAACTTGCAGCTCATTCTGAAAGGCAGGCAGTGGGTGATGCCTTTTCACCTCTGCAGAAGCACTTGTATTTACCACACTGGACGAGTCAGTCAACATCATGCAATTAGCAATGACTGGCCCACAAAAGTCTCACTGACCAGTACAAAGGAACATGCATTCAGATGCTTCTTCCCAATGTACCAAACCTTTGAGCCTCTCAAGATGAAGCTGGAGTCTCTGGGGTTAGTAATAAGACAGTTGCCTGCCAAGCTTTGTCCAGTGGGTAACATTTCACCCCTTCCCAGACAGAGCTGGGCAGTGCAGAGACCACATGAAACAGACAAACATTAAATACTCCAGATGAAGTCATAAGTTTAGGTCAGTTCTGGGTGGCAGCTTGGGGTGAGAGAAAGGTTCATTTTATTTGAGGTGGTAACTGGCCAAGAACATATCCCCTGATCCAATCTTCTTTTGCCCCTGCCCTGCCCCCGCCCCAAGAAAAAAAGAAACAGGGTGAGGATTGATCCGATTCCAAGCTTAACTGTCCACAACAGATGAAAGGAACTGTCCACTATCCTGGATTCAAGCACTAGCCTGCAGTGCAAAAGTTGGGCTCTGGATCTGTATCACAAAAACCAAGGTCCATCTCTAATGAAAATCCCTGACTGTGCAGCAGGGTCAATATTCTATAACCAAGTCTAAGATTCATATCAGGTATTTGTCCAAATGCAATCATCTGTTATAAGAACTGGACATACAAAAGAATTTGCAAGCCTACCATTTTGCAAGACAAAACAATTCAGTGTGAATTAAAAGCCCCTCACACACCACCATAACATTTTAGTTCAATTTCCTCCAAGTTACAACTTACGGGGCAAGCTGAGGCTTGTCCAATGTGGGTGATAATGGGGCAGCAGCATAATTGGCCAAGCTGGTCAGCTGTTGGAATAGTAAGGTATAAGCCTGGTAAGGGTGTCAGTAGGATGAGTCTGGGGCATTTGGAGCTCTTTTTCCCTGTAACATGCATCTTAGCATGTGAGCCCCTGAATTTCCAACTTCCCACTATTACTTCAGGTGTGCCCTGTGGGATGGATTAGGAGACCCACAGCTACTCTCATACATGATGCACCAGGACATGCAGGTGTCAAAAAGCTAGCAAAGGCCTTCCCTGTGCAACCCAGCAGGTGCATGCCTGTTGAACAGCAAGCCCTTTCCTGGAACAAGTTTACACTTTTATCAAGTGCCCAATTAAACAGATCTGACCGTCAGCAGTGCTGACAAATACAGCTGTGCCCCCAGCACTGGAGATCCTTTTAGCTCTTGCCACCTCATTCTCTCCCCTCTCAGAGGCACAGTCCCCCCTCTTGGGATTTGTCCCTCACCTCCTCTGCACATGGCTTTGCACCACAAGCATCATTGTACTCTGCATGCAGTTAGGAAAGACAGAACTGTCACCTCCAGCCACTCAGGTGAGCATTTGATATTAATACAGCAGGATATAGTCTGGGACATAAAAATCTACCCCATCCTAATGTTACAGCATCTTACCATCACTTCTCACTGCATACAACTCTCCAGGTATCTAAATAGCTCTCTGCTGCCATCCCACCCCCTGGCAGGTTTCATTCTAGAAGTGCAGGGGAGTCACTTCAGGGGAAGAGCAGACACATGCAGAAACAGAGTGAAGTCCTTTCAATTAAAATAAGGCTTCCAACCTGAAAAGAGCACTGAAAAGGGGGTATGCAAGAAAGACTTATAGAGAGCTATGATTTTTCCTTATAAAGAGGTAAATGCTAGCTTCCAAACTCACCCATAGTTCATACACAGTAACAAAGAAAGTGAAGTCTTCCTAAAGAAACCCTGGTAAAAGGAGACAAGCTTCTTTCATCACAGCTACAGTAACACCCCAACACCTCTCCATCAGAGGTTTTGGTGCAAAGATTACCAGCAACCGTTGCTCAGGTTTTTCACTGTGTAAGTTGCATTTAGATTTCTAGCTAGATGCAATCAACCCTCATTATAAGGTACCCACAGTATACCTAACATGGCACCAGGGAAACAACCACTGAAAGTACTTCAAGTTCCTGAGTTAGTTGTGTATGCATTTGGTTAATATATTACCACATATCCTGTATTATAAATGCTTACTGCTTCAGGGGTTTACAGTCTTTCCCATCTCCAAAACAACTGGCGTTGCGGCTTTCCAGGTATGACCTTATTGTACACAAAGGAGATTTTCTTAATTATGATCAGCTGCATTTCTATGCAAGCAGCTTGTATTCCTAGTGCATCTTTTAACCTCAAAGTCCCATTCCCTTCCAAAAATGTAGACTAAAGATCTGCCTGGATTACAGACATGCTTGCTTTGCCATGTATGTGCTACGTATGTGATACATTGAATGCAGTAAGCATTAATTACATGAATGCTGTATGCTATACATTTGTAATACAACATACTCACAAGCCACATATTCTCAAGTGACAGAACAGATAAGGCATCTCATGCCAGAACTGCAAATTCAAACCCTGCACCAGAGACTGCCTTCAGTCAACCCAGTCATAAATGGACTAACATCCCTAAGAGTCAAAGGCAGCTGGATATAATGCTTGCCACATCACTCTCTTGTGGGCCACTGGATACAGAAACAGACCTGCCTTAACCATGCTAGTCCAACAGACCACCTAGACTTGGGCAGACTTCGATGGAATGTAGTCTATATATGAACAGGTGCTATGTATGCAAATGCAAAGGATATAGTACATGTGTGAGCTTGAAGGGAATGTAAAAATATATTTGTGTGCCCTGTAAGAGGTACAAGAGTGTTGCACAAGTTATGCACAAAGAATACTTTATCTGCTCTACAGACCAATATATTTACCAAAGAATCCAATGACCCAAAGGGTTTAATGGTTTATATGTATCTCTATGCATCAGGACCCATTTACTACAGCAGTTTTCCCTCTCACACACTCACCTACAAAACAGTCTGCAATACATTTTCTCTCTTGTTTAAAAATAATATGCATACTGGCACCAATTCTTATTCTAGTTTTGCTGTTTTATGGGAATTGCCATTCTACTGATCTCCGAATCACTCCTGGCTTATGCCAGTGGAAGTTAGGTCA
>NW_017729001.1:3370600-3380056 GCF_001723915.1 Gavialis gangeticus | reverse complement strand
GTTTTCCCTCATACACACTCACCTACAAAACAGTCTGCAATACATTTTCTCTCTTGTTTAAAAATAATATGCATACTGGCACCAATTCTTATTCTAGTTTTGCTGTTTTATGGGAATTGCCATTCTACTGATCTCCGAATCACTCCTGGCTTATGCCAGTGGAAGTTAGGTCAGAGGATGTTGCATTGTATCAGAATACAAAAGTCCTTGTAGACTTTGCAAACCTGACTGCATTCATAGCAAAGTCCACAGCTCTGCTCAAAATGGCTACGGTTCTGCAGTGATATACTGAAAGCAGCAACCACTTTAGAGCTCAAATCTCCAAATCAACAGGGCTGTCTGACTTGCTTCTACAACTTTTTTCCTTTTCATCACATTCCTCTTCTGGCCACTCATTGTTGATGGATAACACACTGGCAGAAAAGGAATGTCAATGTCATGTGTGCAAGGAATTCAGGTTGGCATGTTCAAGTGCTGGGATGAGCAATGACCAAACACTCATCCGCTCAGACTGACCTGTACCATGCAACTTACTGAGCAATTGCAACTAACCCAAAAGTTGGAGTGAATATACTCATAATCAACTTAGATGCTTAGAAACAGTTTGGAGAGATCTTTGTTGAATACACTGAAGTAATCAATACATTTGAGGAAACTGCAATTCCCTCATGGATGGCCACAAACAGAAGGAAGCTAAATTCATTAGATTAATATACGTGGAGACCTATTAGCTTAGCTCTAATTTCGTAATAAAATGGTATTTTCAGGGGGCTGAAAAACAAGCTCTAAAAAAATATTTGTTGAGCCCAAAAACAAACAAACAAAACACTTGGCATTAAAGATCCAGCAATTTAACAATTTCATAGTGAACTGCCTCTTCTCACAAAGGTTGCTCTTCCACCTTTAGCACCACTAATAGAAGATTAATTCCCCATTCTCTTACATTAATACTGTACACACCCATTTTCAGAAATCGCCTTGTCTTTACTACAAGTCTTTTACATTTTTAAGTGAACAGACAGTCTGCTTAAATATTAACTCACAATTGGGCCACTTGATGCCTGAGGGGAATGGGTTAGGATCCACGCATCCTATTTCCAATCAGCCATTGATTTTGACCTTAACCCAACAACCAAGAATTGTTTCCAACAAATGTATGTTTGGTGGCTCCACAGTTAGTACCCTTGTTAGCAGCCTCAGGAATAACTCAAAGGATAGGAGTGGAGAGTAAACTATCAGCACCCTTTCAGCTCTGGTCCCATCACATCATGGTTGATGATGCGTTGGCACAAGGAGTTGTAGGCTCAGCTCTGTTGCCTGTGTTCTACTTGCTCTGGGGATGGACAGTTTCCAGGACACTCAATCCAGGACTTCCTGCCAGCATGCAATTCATATACTAAAAAGGAACTAGATAAAGAGTCATCATAAAAGGGCCAGGCTGTCTCCTCATGTAATATTACTGCAGCCAGTGGGACAGCAAGGTCAGCATAAAGAATCAGCCATACACTTAAGTTTCCTCAAGCTGGCTGGGTTTCACAGCCTAATTTTGATGGGTCTGTATTCCACTCTGCAAGAATTCTTGGCATCTCATTACAGGAAGCTAACATGATTCCAGCGTGCTCTGATGTTGTATAACCCACTGATAGATCCCCATTCAGATGCCAGCCTGAGTGGCTCCCGGCTAAACAGCAAGGTGCTCTAGCAGGGGGTGTAAAAGACTCCTATTCTTTGTGGACTTGGCACATGCTAGGAGCTGGAACAAACATGCACCAGTGGGTTGCATTTGTATAAGGACATCGTACCCAAGTGCAGGCCCTGAAAACATCCCATTGGGACTAAACACAAATGGCAGGCCTGTTTCTCTTGCTTCTTTTGGTTGCTCATGTGAGTTTTATGACGGTGACTCATTTTGGATCCTCCAAGTCCCTGGAGTTGTAACACAACGCATTGCAAAGAAGAGTTCCAAGTATCCCTTGCCAGGGACATCCAATTGGCACTACCTTGGTAACTGGCCTCTTGTGGGCTGTCAGGCTAGAAGCCCGTAGCCAGGATTGAGGGATTCAGGACAAGGGCCAGGCTGCCTGCTGACACTGCGCCCTTCTAATAGAACTAGGGGGGTCTAATTCAAATCGAGTGCCCTAGACCACTACAACTATTCCCTGTTTCTTTTCAGGCTCCAAATTCTAAAACAGGCCTGCTTGCTGTACCCAGTCCAAGTCCTGAAACAGATAGAGGAATAGAAATGGAAGATGGTGTTTTGTGTCATTATCAGCTTTTGAAGTCTAAAATGTGGGGGGGATATAGTGGTCATATGGACATGAGTTTAGGACAAAGATTATGGTTGGAGAAAACCACTCAGCTTGCCCATCTCACCTCACACAAGGCCAGAGAATCCCCTGAGTGAGGCTGGGGTCCATAGGATGCATTCAGTGCCATCAAAATGATCAGCAGCAAAACACCAAACAGTATTAACAGCTGCCCTCATTAGTCTTCAGAGTTAATGTCAGGTCGATATAGACAGGGGCTGTTCACACATGTGTTAGATGCTTTGCTTGTGTCAGCCTTACAGGGAGTCAGATACAGCAAGGTTTTGGTAAGCATGAGTTCCAGACTTTGTTGGAAAGCTTAACTTTTCCTGAGGACATTGCCTTCTGCAAAGCATAGCCACCTGCTAGCTCAGCCACCCATGTGCCTGCTGATCCAGAGGCTTATCTCAGAAGAGGCAAATATGGGGTTTATAGGATGCCCCGCTGATCAAACACTGAGCAACAAATACCAAAAGCAACCACACAACTAGCTGTTCTTTTAGTGGTAAGGTTAGGACTTAAAGAGAGCCTCTGTTAGCAGCCTGACACAACCCAGCCCTGTCTCTTCTCTGCCACAAGAGGTGCAATACCTAGTGAGGTACCACAGTAGGCTGCACATCTGGCTCCTTAAAACTTCATAGGGAGGAAAATTTTGTGTAGAAATACTATTGTTATTTTACCTAGGGATCATGTTGGTATCCACTACAGAAAAATATGGGCCAAATTCTCCAATGGCATAAAATCACCATTGCAATGGATCTTTGCTGCTTTACACTGGCTGGAATCTGGTCCGATACATCCATTCAAGTTGATTTTGAGAATCCCATTACATTACCAAAGTGAGACCATACCACACCACCCTTCTCCACAGTCACTCCCTCCCCTTGGTACAGTATTTGCTTTGGTCTCAAGATCCCACTTTGTCCAGCTGGAAAGGTTACTGTAAACTCATAGGAAGGAGAGGGCAAAAGTAATCAACCTCCTGAACGACCCTTCACCCCTTCCCCAGCGTTACACGCGGCCGGGGCTAATACACTCGAGCCCAGCTGCTCGGCAGCTGACCCCCCAGAGGTCCCCTTGCTGACAAAAGGCCTATCTTCTCTCCGCCTAAATGATTTAAATTCTAATCAAACATCATTTATAGTACATCTTGGAGCCGTCTCCCGGGAACTGCTCCCACGTGAGCCGTTGCCTGGGCAACCAGGGGGTCTCATTTCAGAAATGTCAGATTGCATTATTGTCTTCACACTTCTCTGATAACCTGGTGTCTCTCTCTCTCCCTCCACCATCCCTGCGGTTTTCTTTCTATCCTTCTCCCCCCTCCAAACACCATTCCCACCCTACGTCCCAGGAGAAAATGACTAGCTCTATTTCATTACTTGCCCTGCCACCCACACCACCCCCCTTCCCTACACATGCACATACAGGTCTCCCTTTGGGGCTCGGCTGCGTGGTCTGGTGTCATTTTATTTTGCTAGATATGAAAATGAGACATGGATTTTTCGGCCCACAATGGGCCAGCAATAGAGGCACTTTCACCCGCCATTGTCATCCCTGGCTCAGGATCACTTGATGGTTGTTCCAAGCAGGGCTGTGTAACTCAGCATCCCGGGGCAGCACAAGGTGGGTGCTGAGGGATGCTGTTGAGCAGTCTGACATTTAGATTTTGGCATGCCATACTTCTTGTACAAGAGATAAAAAAAATGAGAAAGGTGAGGGGACAACAAGAGCTGGGAGTAAGTTCCCATTTCTGGCTGGGGGAATGACAACAGCTGCTATTGTATCCTCCACATAAGCATCCCCTTGTTCACACAGGGGCAATCTTTAGGATGTGCCTAGAGCAAAAGGTCTCTGGCTTATAGAATTTGAGATAATTTCCTAGCTCTTGAGGTGACCACCTCCCACCACTGTGCTGGGCGCTGCCTATTAGCAGAAACAGAGTCAATGCTGGCACTTCAGAATGACCATTTGCATTTAGTGGGCCAGTGAACTACAACCCACTGGACTTCTGGAGGAACCAGAAGTGCCAGCTTCTCAGTCACACTTGTGTGTACATTATTTCTCAAGCACACCTATTCATTTTGCCCAAATGGAAGGGAGATGGTTGAAGCAAGCAGTGGGGTGCTGCAAAAGAGTGATGAAAACAACTGCAGAAGAAGCTATAATGACGGACCAGAGCCCCACGAACAGCACACAAGATGACCCCGGCCCCAGAAGTCTATATATAAAAAGCAGTCATGCTGATTACCATAGAGAGCCCATCTTCTCCAACTGACTTGGCTTGCTCAGTCCAACAGCAAGGCTCTACCATGTTACTTTGCAGCTGGGTGCACAATACCTGCTTAGCCATAGCAATCAAGGGGATGGTCTAAATAACCAACAGGAACCCTTTGGATTCACATACAGCCCTGTTCCCTATCCAAGGCAGAAGCAGTCTTATGAACCAGGTTAAAAGGTATACATCTACAGCACCACATTATTTCCTAGTAAGAGCCATGTCTACACTGACTTTTGAACCAGATCTGAAAAGGGATTTGGAATTTGTGTTCAAAGCATTTTTGGCTAAAGTAGTTTCAGAATTGTGCTCTCAGCACAAACTAGACCAAACTGTGAACCATGCTGGATCCTACATCCCTGCCTCTAATAACGTAACAGGCATCTTTTCGTTCCATACATGCAGTACCTAGCACAACAGTCATGAACCCTGATTAAAGCCACCAGGTGCATATTTCATCCAAACAAGGTCTCAGGAAGACCCTGTGTGATGATATTTAGGCAGCTCAGGCCCTGTCAATCATCCCTGGAACTGGAGTCAAGGACAGTCACTGGGCCTGTACCCACCAGCTCCAGTAAAGAACTCCATTCAAATTCATTACTGCTGAGTCCTCTCTCTTCCCTATCATGAGGGAAGAAATAAATGGCACAAAACTCCAGAAGCTTAGATTAGTGAACTGCAACTGTGGCAGCTGAAGGCAAAGTCACTTTTAATAACAACTGTTTGCAGTTGGCAATAGAGGCCTCTGTCACGACCAGAGCTCAGTCAGTCTGCTAGACCTCATACAAACAGGCAGTAAGAAGCAGATGCTACCTCAAAGAACTTGCATTCAGGTAGGCAAGACGCGCATGGGAGGAGTGAAAAGGGCCAAGGAGAAGCAACTAAAACAAGATTTGACAGTGGACCTAGGACTAGAAGAGATATTCCCTGAATCCTATTCCTATAACCAATCTACAAGGTTACTACTAGTCACTATTTTTCAAATACAGCTGTCATCAAGTTCTTGCCTAAGACCAAGGCAATTCAGCCAAACACCGAAGGTGGGGGGAGCCAAAGGGAATGTGGAACCTTTTCTAAAAGCACTTTTCAGCATTAGGCTTACCACTATCTGTACTCAAAGCCTCAAGCCCATTTCTCCATGAGTTCTCCAAGATTTCCTAGAGAAGCAGGCCATAGCCTGTCCCCAAACTCCATACCTTTTCTGTAAAGTGACTATTACTCCTGTTCCTCTCTAGAGTTGTTTTTCCTTAGCACTGCATGAGTATCACAGCCTCCTTCAGTATTATCTCACTAAGCCTTAGAGCCATTTGGGCTCAGCTTCCATAGTCCTCAGTCTCCTCCCACTCCTAGCAGCCACTGAAAGAATTAGTGGCTAATAGGAACCAGCTGCTTGGGCTTTGCTTTGTTCCACCCCAGCGATAGTTCACTGTCACAAAGTTCAAAGCCCAGCACAGACCTGGGCTTATATTCCACATTTCACCTCCCTTTCACAAATATGGGGTATCGTCTAAGCCTGCTAGCAGTGGCTCTTCTTCTGTAGAGCTTTACCCAGATTTCAGCTTTCTTCAACTGAGTTTTAATAACACATCAGCTGGTCAAACATTTTGAGCACTGATTGGGAGCTTCTCTAGAAGAAGGCAGGGTAGATTTGCACCTCATAAACTAACCAAAGTCTGTGTGTACGCATCTGGCACAAGCTTTCCTGGGCTGCAGCTCACTTCATCAGATGCTGTAAAAGAATGTGCACAAAGGCACATTGCTGGAGCTGATACAACATTTATGTCAGCAAGTTACTATGGCCAACCAGCCCACCTGTGTCCAATGTCTCATTTATGGTCCCATTTCAGGTGCCACTAGCACAGCCCCCAAGAGAGAACTTTTCTGATACAACTTTTTTCGTTGTTAGAAAACGCTGATTTGATTAAACCAAAATTTTCCACAGTAACATACCAGTTTTCAGTGTCTTGGGAAAAGGTTTCTCAGAAAAAGCAGACAAACTTGGAGTTCCTACTCACCAAATAAATATCCTGGCTGTTAAACTATTCTGGATCAGGTCACTGTTTCTGTTTTGCAAAAAGTTTCATTATAAAGTGGAGTGGAGCCATCTTTTTGCACAACAATTTCTGTATAGCAAGAAAACGGTTTCACTCAGCTCTAGTTGCGAGTCAGTAATCAAGTAGAATATGGTTATTACAATGGCCGTGAGATTCTGAAACTTCATACGCCAGAATGTTATAATCAGCTGGGCAAATTAAGTGAATCAAGGAGAGAACTAAGTCAGAGTTTCTGGCAAAGCAGCAAGGCAACATGCAGGCCAGCACTAACCCCATCCCTGGCCTTTTCACACTGTGGTGGAAAAGTGCTATTAGACCCAGCTTCACCGACTTGGGAGACTTCCTGAATAAGAGAACAAAAGCAACCAGCTCAGCCTCCTCAGCACCCACTCACCCATCTCAAAATCAACATCCAGCCAAATACCTGACTAGAAATGTCTGGGTAAATACCTGGTTTCTGGCTGGGTTTCAAAGGGGTGCAGCTCCTCCAGCTGGGTATGTTTGAAGATCCCTCCAGGGCAGGCTGTCCAGGCCATCCGTGCCCAGTAATTTAGCTGTTAATTCACAGTACAAAGCCCCTTCCTGATGCAATGCTTGCCAGGTCAGTCCCCTAGGGCCACACTGAATCCTTCTTTTTCTTTGCTCCTCCACTATGATAGGCCTCCCCCAACAAATTGGTTCAGGATATCTTCTGCTCTTCTTGGCCTCTGAAACTGGTCCCCATCTCCCTAACCAAAGTCAGAGGGACAAGCCAGGGCCTGGTACCAATTTTACACCATCACTTGCTTATCCCTTGGGGGTTTTATTCTTTCTGAAGATCATAATGGACCAAGTGCCCATCCTGCCCAGCTACATCTCATTCCCCTCTTCCCCACTCATGCAGTAGCTCTGGGATGTGACCCATCGCAACAAAGGGAAATAGGCCTTAGGAAACAAACTCCCAGCCTGCCCCCTCCCGCCTCCCCAGCAGCTTTAGTGAGCGTGTATGTGGAGAGCGTGTGCTCCCTCATTGATCCATCTGTCTGGTGTCTGGGCTATCTGATAAATCCAGGCAGCAATAATGAACCTCCCCACACTTCCTCTTCCCAAAGAATAAACCAGCCCTGGCCCAGGCGGTTAATATTTAACTGAATAAGGGCCATAAATATGGAAAATGGGACTTTTAATTAAATAAGCAGCTTTTAAAAGGACCCTTGGGCCGAAGAGGCTTTTGTTTAAATATGATTGATTTGACACGTCCTTTCCCTTGCACTATCTCTCTCTCTGCTGCTCATCGCAAGTCTAACAAGCAGGGACACTAGGTCCTTGTCACACAGACTCCTGTGCTGGTTACCAGGGGCCAAATCCCAAGCCTGGAGGCAGAGATGGGAGTGGACCAGGGGCTGGGTGGCTGCCCTGAGAACTTTCCATTGTGATTATGGCTTTTTTCAGGAGTTGGGGAGATCTTGGGACAGGGAAAGGGCTGAAGCAGTATACAAAGTACCACTCTGTTGTGTTTTGTCACAACACTTCATTTTTGATACCACAGCACTTCCTGTTTTCCCACCTAGGGCATCCTCACCATAGCTGCTGATGCACTGGAATTGCGATCTGCATTTCAGTTTGCTGTCCCAGTCTCAGGTCCCTCACACACATCTCTGCTGTTAAACCTCAAACCAAATGAACAAACTCCCAGACTATTCTTGTCCTGGGTTTCCTACATCCCTCTCCCAAACCACAGCTTGGCCCCTGCCAGGCCAGTCTTGTGCTCACTGCCCCCTCCCCAACAGTTCTGCTGATGCTCCTCACTCCTGACCCACAGCCTGTTATCTCAGCCCCTACACAGCTCACATAACATATCCTAGTCCATCCAGCATGCAATGCCCCTCCTACTCCAGCCTGGGTCTCTGACTTGGTGCTTCCTACACCAAGAACGCTTGCTATGAACCTCTGCTTCCCTCTGCAAGTTCTGCAATATACATCTACCCTGCAAACTTGCCTTACCGCTGCAGTAGCAAAACAAAGCCCCATGCTGCTCACACTGCTTATCTGAAATCGTCTAGCAGGGCCTCTGCTGGAAGGATGGATGGTCAATTCCTCTAAGCCTGAATACATCCCCTAGATTCATAGCACAGGGTGAGGCTGTGCTGCATTGCTGCTCAGAGAAGCAAGTGCGTGGCAAAAGTCAACACTGCAAAGCTCAGCTATGTGACATATTTGCAGAAGGTCATAAGGAAAGGCCAAATGCTTTGAGCCCAGTGGCTCCCTAGTGAAAGAGGCTGCAAGGGAGTTACTTGGTATAAGACTTTTCATACATCCCACTTCTGTTCTACACCCTTTGGGCTGGATTTACCAACCCATTGCCTTCCTGCCTGTATTGTTCATATTCTTCAGTATCCTATTGCCCTAGAAATGGACCACAAGATTTTGATTACTGACTCATAACCAGAGCTGAGTGAAACCGTTTTCTTGCTATACAGAAATTGTTGTGGTATCAAAAATGAAGTGTTGTGACAAAGCACAACAGAGTGGCACTTTGTACACTGCTTCAGTCCTTTCCCTGTCCCAAGATCTCGGAGCCTCTTGTGGTAGATCTTGGAGCCTCCTGGAGTCAATCCAAGGCTGGGGTGGGGGGCTGAGTGCCCATGTGTATGCACGCGTGCACCCCAGCTCAGCAGGTCAGTCCATGGAGGAGGCCCCCACGGTGAGGGACAGTGCCCAGAGGCAGGAGCAGGGGTAAGTTGAGTGGGGCCCCGGCCAGGTATGACTTACCTGCTGGGGAGGCGCACCCCCGAATAATTTTTTCTCCCTGCCCCCCCTTCCCTCCCCACAGACTTACCTG
>NW_017729001.1:3351489-3370466 GCF_001723915.1 Gavialis gangeticus | reverse complement strand
GGCGGTGGGACATGGTAGATCTTAGGTTGCTTTTAAATGCCAAAGCTGATCTCCTACTTAAAAAGGTCGGAGACCACTGCTCTATGAGATTCCAGTATAGATGATCAATGGGTAAGGGCTTTCTCTGGCCTCAGGGTTGATCCTCAGGAGCAACATTGACCTAGCTTGAGTAGTCTAAGACCTCTGAGCTGTTCAGTGTCAGAGCTGGGAATTGGGCTCAAGTTTCCCGACTCTTAAGGTATCTCCAGGTATCAGGGTTGTTGGATACAGTACTACAGTGTGTGTTGGGGCGGGGAGGGGGCGGTGCAGAGAAATACTGGGAAGAAAGGAGGAAAACCATGGATTCCTTGTACTCCAACAGATCTTAGATCACTGTTTCAAAAGAAGCTTGAGGACAGTCAGTAATACCCTCCTGTTGGCACCCTTTCCTATTTCCCCATTAAAGCCCTCATTTAGGAACCAGCTGTCAGGGAACCGTAACTCCTTAGTACAAGCCATTTTGCCATAATGGACCTAACCACTGCAGCAAATAAGTCATGGTACTGCAGTTAGACTGCCTCAGAGCCCTTCCCAGGTCACCTTGGAAGCAGCAGGAGCAACACCCAAAGGCCAAAATGACTAATGACTACTTGGGTGTGAGGGGCAATACCAAACCCTAAACACTGCTGCCCCCAGTGGAAGGATGTTGCCCAACTGTTTGGTAGTTTTTCATTTATTAAATCTTATTTTTTTATGACTTTACATAAGGCTCAGTTAGGCCCCAGATTAATTTACTGTTATTGCGTAGATTCAGTTTTGTGTCCCACTGTCACAGACCCAGGGCTGCCTGCATCTTCGATTGTATACCCCTCAAACGTTAGGCTGTTTGCCTATAACCCCAGGGTAGAATCCCATCATGGTCCCATGGAGTTTTGGCCTCACCCTCCTAGGTATCAACCATGATTGCTCAGCAGGCTCCACTGGGTTTAGCAGCCTTCAAGCCTTTTCATTCAGGACCTGTGACTAGGAGGTGACTCAAAGCAAAACAAAAAGTATGGTCTAATTTGAACAAAGCATAACAATAAAGCAGAGCTCTCTTCACAATGGAAGGCCTATGCCTTACTGATCTAACCTAACAATTTAGGCAGGACTGCCTCACCACACATACCGCCACACTCGGAGGCTGGGGTTAGTCCGTTTCTGCTCAGTCCCTGTTCTCTCTCCCCTGGGCTTTGGGGCTGCGTTCTTAGCCACTCCAATATTCTTTGTTCCAATTTCCCGTTGCCAGGCCTCCTGAGGTTACAAGCTGGTTACCAGCCAGACAGTTGGCCTCAGAGTGGTCAGAGGTAAACTTCAAAGGAAATGACTCCTGCATTGTCCTTTTTAAGTATTGGTAAATAGTGCAATCTAAAAATCTTGTTCCCTAGGCGCACAAGAAACTCCTGCTGGAATTAACCCTGCATAACCCTATTGTGAATGACACAATAACAATGAGGCAGATGGAACATAAAATATTCATAAAATATTACAGGCATCTCCCACATCCGTCACACCTACAACACAGTATGTCTGCCTATAAAGTGGTCCCCATGCCCAGGTACTTGAGGTAACGTGTAAGAGACTGAATGTATCAATTTGGCAAGGGTTCATCTTCTCACCTGGGGTCCTACCCTCCTGCAATCTGGCTGAGGGTAAAGCTGGCTCATTGAGAACTTGAATCATCTAAGCATTTAAGCACCTGCTTGACTTTACAGCCCATTTCATGTCCCATTGCTGGACTTAGGCACATAGGTGACAGGTTTTCAAAGCAGCTTATGAGAGAGGGGCTAGGTGCCTAAACCCCATTCAAAGTCAATAGGAATTAGGTCCCTTAGTATGCACAAAAGCCCAACTTGTTTGAAGAGAAGCATAAGCAAGTTGTTTTTTGAATCCAGGTCCTGCAGGGAGGAAGGTGAAATCTGTCTGTATGAGTATAGTAACCTCCAGAATTGCAGCATCATTTAGGTAAGGGAAGACTGGGGAAAAGCTCTTAGACAACTTGGGTTACACTCCCAAGACAAACATCTCATGTAAGGGTTTGGATGTTTGGGAAGGGCTTGTGTTTAGTTTATTATAGGTCAGGTGGGGTGACCATGTGATGGGAAAATTGGCAAAAATATGCAGGATGCAGTCATGCAGTGCCTAAGTGCTGCCTCATAACCCAGGTACTAAGCATTGGAGGTCCAGGTATGGTTCTTCTGCTGTAAATGATAAACAGCAGTCCATAGAGGTGTATGTTTGATTGTGCAAGGGGAACTGCACAGGTCTGATTTAACACTGCATGAGCCTAGATTTCTAGAGCAGTAGTTCTCACAACCTTTTTTGTACTAGGACCCATTTATAAACATTGATGGCCAGTCCCAACCCACCGTCCCTCACCCCTTGTCCACCACTGTGTGGGGCAGGGGGTAGGTGTGTGGGCCGGGGCAGGGAGGCCCAAGCAGCCCTTTGCAGGCTGGAGCTCTGACAAGGAAAAAGCCACAGTTTCCCACATTTTTCACCTTTAAAGGAGAATCCATTTTTAAAGTTTGTTCGCGACCCTTTCATATATTCTTGTGACCAACTTTTGGGTCATGACCCACAGGTTGAGAAACACTGTTCTAGAGGACTTTGCTTTCAGAGAGCAGAACAGCCTGTTTCTACAGATGGTGCAGGGAAATAGATGGGTGCACACAGAGCCTGAAGATCATATGAAGAAGTAATGAAGTCACTGTAGGACCAAGGCCTCCCACATTGTTGATCCTTTTGTGTCTTGTTTTAATGTCAGTGCTGCCTGCCTGCTGGGGCCTTCTAGCTTACCTTCTAGGGGAGGCAAAAGCCTGTATTTTAGGCTGGATAGCACTCCACTTTGTGAACTATTTGGGGGACCCAGGACAGCTGTGTCTAACCCAGAATTCCTACGTGACCAAAAGCAGTTACTGTCTCTCTGGACCTTGGTTCTGACCCTGTAAAATGGCATAATAATTCATTCTTTGCCCCCAGTCGTAGTCTTGCCTACTCTTAGCTCTTCAGAACAGAGACTCTCAGGCAGGCAACATCCAAGACACCCCAGCACCTTCACTCTGTATCCAATGTGAGAACTCCTGGGTACTCTACAGGATACCTGCTACCCAGCTGCTCCCTAAATCTTACTTCTCAAGTGTTGCTTATTTCAAAGCCCATCCACACATTACCATCCCAACATTGCTTATGTTCCACACAGAAGTGATGGCTCTTGGCTCTTATTGATAAGTCTCTCCATCCAGAAATGCAGAACAATTGAAGAGTAAGTACAAGGAGGGCTACTTATACTGAGAGCCACCAAGTAATACTATCACACAGCCTTCCGGATTCCCTTTTTATAAAAACAAAAGGAAACAAAACATGGATAGGTTTTGACCCTTGGGGAGACTGATCTTGTTAGTTTTGAAGAAGGCTTTGGTGTAGAGGCAGCATAATGAGAGGGATGGAGCTATGCGAGCAGCAAAGGAGTTTAAGCAGAGACCAAGACAGCAGACAGTCAATCCTGGAGGCAAAGGGACTGGCCCAGGCATTGGGCTGAGAGTCCAGAACTCTTGTAAGTGCATAAATCAAATAGGTGACATCTAGAGATTTGGCACTGGTGATTTCTCCTCCCAAGGAAACCAATCTGAAAAATCTTAGTCTTCTGCTATCATTTATCAGCTGGTCAGTGTTGATGTAAGGAAAGGGCACTAGTGTTAGAATGAGTAACCGTAGTAAAGAAATCCATCCCACAGCCCTTTAAGTTTAATGTTTCAATGATTTTGGGGTCCATCTCGTGGGACTTTGCTTTATATTATGACTGGTGTTGAGTTTTATCAAGCTAAGAGCAAGGAACCTAACTGCTCTTCCACTCTGTTTCCCCCTCTCAATCCACCAGCCCTTCCATCCCAGTGTCACCATGGTAGTGGATTTTTTAGGATCTGTTAACCAGAGTTGGTCAAAAAAGGGAAGGGGCTGGGGGATTCCACCAACAGCCCTGGCTATTTCTCAACAAAATGCTGAATGTTTCAACAATGACCAAACAACTCTACCGATTAAAGTAGCACAAAAGCATGGAGCCCTTGCACACTAACATTTGGGACTTAATGACAAATGTGTCTACCCCAGTGGGGCTCAACCTTTCGGCCCCATAGGCTGGATTAATGTTGCAGGTCTAGTCTATGGGCCAGATTCCATGGCCAGGGTCGATCTACAGGCTAGATCCAGTGTGGGGTCATTGTGCAGGGTCAGTCCACAGGTATAAATGGGTGCGCTGGCCTGACCCCACGTGCTGGATCGACCCACAAAGTGACCTTGCTTGCCTATGTAATCTGGGGTTGTGTCATCTGGTTCACAGGGCTCCCCATGGGCCTGGGAATTTGGCAACAGGGGAGCTACAGCAATTAATGCTGCCACAGCAACCCCACGGTCAAATTTCTGCACCTGTGGGGAGCCCCATGGGCTGGATGACATGGCCCCATGGGTTGGATTTGGCCTGCAGGCTGGAGGTTGAGTGCCACTGCTCTGATCCGAAGCCCATTAAAGTCAGTGGTAGCCTGTCCCTGGCCTCTCTAAAGTCAATGGAAATCCTGATCCCCTTTCAAGACAAAGTCATATTCTGTCTTGCCAATAACACTTGGCTTTTTAATGCTTCTTCAACCTGCTCTAACATTACTGTGGGGAAGGAGGTGTTCCCTGGAGTTTGAAGACCACCAAGATAAAGCCATTAGTCAAGGGAGGTTGTGAAGAAAAGGTACATGGGGAATTGCCATTTATGGCCACTATTTCGACCACACACCCATGCATTACCTTCCCTCCCTCCCCATATACACACTAAACTAAGGCTCTGTTCTGAATCATGGATCATTTTTAAAGTAGCCAGTTTGTTTAATCCTAGATGAATTCAAAAGGGACCTTGTCAAGATAAAACCCCTTGATTAGAAGTAATGTCTCTTGCTGAGGCAGTCACAACACTTAAGATTATTACAGTTTTAATTTTTAAAACCTAAATTATGCTTTAATTCTTCTAGCCCTTCAACACTAGCCTTACTCACAGACTTTGGTGGGGTTCCAGCCAGCCTTACACCAACATAACCAAGCATGCTTCATTTTACACCATATAGTGTACACATGTGCTTATTGCTTTGCATTTCAGTGGGGCAATGAACAGGGCCAGACTAATGCATAGGCAAACTAGGCACATGCTTAGGGTCCTGAGCTGTTGGGGGGCCCCAGTCCTTTCCTCTGACGTGGTGGCATGAATGGCCCCATCTGCCTCCCTTCCCTTCTCCTCCCCTCCCCTCTGCTGGTCTTGCTGCCATGACAGCTGCTTCCTAGTGGTGGCCCTGAGGCCTAATCCCTATGGGCAGCAGTGCCAGGGTGGGAAGGGGGGTCTCAACCAGCCCAGGGCCCACTACAGAGTTAATTTGGCCCTGGCAATGAAGCAGCCTAGTCTCACCCCACCTTTTCCCTTGCACTTGAACTAAGGCAAGTCATTGGAGGTGCCCCGATGCGAGTGAGAGGCATCAACTAACAATTCTCAGTCAGGTTCATGCCCTGCTTTCCCTAGGCCAGGGTTGTCCAACTGGCAGCCCACAAGCCCCATGCAGCCTGTGAGTGGCTAACTCATGATCTATTGGCTCTCAGCACTTTTACCTCCTCAGCACAATGCACTTCCCACGCAGGTATGGGCACTCTTCCTCCAGGCTGTTGCCACCTCCCCTCCATTTCCTGTCCTGGCAGCTGCTGTTGTCACAATCTCTTCCTCCTGCCCTGGACCACCAACCAAGGTCTCTGGGTTGCACCCTTCCTCCTCCAGTTTTTGTTTCCAATCACTACCCTTACGGATGGTGTGGCCTTCAGCCCACAGCCCAAAGAAGCTGGACAACTCTGTCCTAGGCCAACACAACACTAAGGCTTTTCCAGCTGTTCACATTATATAATAGGCTCACATTCTCCTCCCCAACACCTGGATGCACATTTTCATCCTAGATGCCATAAAACCATTTGTTTTATATTTCTCATAACCCATTTTCCTTTTTATGTGTTTGTTTGCATTATAATAATGCCTAATACTTGTCCTCTCCACTCCAAGATCAGGGCCTCATTGTGATATATATTGTATAGACGCACAGTGGAGCAGATCTTTGCTCCAAAGAGCCTGTAATCTAAACAGAAAAAAGGGGAGAGGCAGAAATGACTTGCCTGAGGTTGCACAACAAATCAGTGGCAGAGCCAGGAAAGAAATCCATGTATCCAGAATCCCAGCCTTGTGCCTTATCCACTAGACCCTCCTTGCCTCAGACATACTTCACCTCTGAAGCTGAACTACTCTCTGGTGCAGTGTTCCTGTGAGGCAGAAAGTTTAGAGAGTTTATAGCAGTGGCTGCCAGCCTTTTTGGCAGGTGCGGCACAAATTAGCCCAGCACCCTCAATGAGTACTATACTGGTCCCCTTCCACTGACCAATCTTTCTGCTCCCTGCCTGATTTCCTGCTATGCTTTCTGCTCCCTGCCCTATCTACCACCTTGCTGTCTGCCCCCTCCCTGATCTGCCGCATGCCATGCACAGAGGCTGCCTGTGCCAGTTGGGGCACACGTCACAGGTTGGCCAAGCCTTGTTTACAGGATGGAGGGTTTCTAGTTTCAGGTTAAAAACCAAACCTAGTATCCAATAGCACCATCTAATCCCATTGAGTTTTTGGTGTAGCTTGGTGAGGAGAGAAGAATTTCTGTAGCATTCTGCTGGAATTGGGAAAGCATTAGTGTTTTTCTTCTAAAAGCTTGCAAGGAAAAGGAAAGAGCAGAAGAAAAATACAGAGCAAGGGAAGGGAAAAAAGGAGGCTGGAGAACAGTGGAGGGGAGGCAGGGAATAACATTCAGCAGGCAGGCACAGGTCCAAGGTCAACTCTTGCCTCTGCTCAGTATGCAGCACTGCCTGCTGACTCCACATGAGTGCATCCTGGCAGCCTGAAGATATGCAGCACCATCACCCCCATCAAGCACACACCATCTTCACGACTGCCCCCTCCTTCCCCCCTTGGCAGGGAGGACAGAGTCATGCCTCATCTCTGTGTGCCAGCTCCAAGGGCGATTTACGGCTGCCGCTGATGCCCCACTCCCAGATCCCATTCACTGCAGGCTGGGCTTTATGGAGAAAGCCTTGGGGCATATGTTTCGGCCATAATTCATGCCTGCCTCTGAAATACCATAGCCGCTGCCTTGGTAACAGACTAGGGTTTTACACGGCGCCGTTACCTCCCTTCTGTGTGAAGGTGGGGTTGGGTTTGTCTTGGGAGCTGTGGAGCAGTGGCTCAGCTGCTGGTTAATTGGAGTAGCCAGAGACAGGCTAATAAATGCCGTCTTCAGCTCTTACCCAGTGACACGGACACCAACAAACATAAAGCACAAAACCAACCAAAGCAGCCTTTTCCTATGGAGACATGTGCAATGTCTGACCTGGATACATGGGGGGCAAAAGATCCCAAACACAATCAAATTTTTCAGAGTCAAAAAAGAATCTGATTAGACCCCAAGTTAGCATTGCACAGGCTGCACAAGTCCTCCGGAGATGCTAGGTACATACTCAGGTTGCCAGTCTGTGCTGAAGTCTGTACTTCTACATCACTGCTGTTCCTACCCATGCTGGCCAGATCAAAGCTAGAAAGAAACTGGTAAGTGTTGTTTAAAAGTCTTGCTTAAGAGTGTGTGTTCATGGTTAATGACTGGCAATCAGGACTTGCAGGTTCTAGTCCAGAACTGTCTTTGGTTCATGTGATGTTGAGCAATTCATTTAGGCCCATATTTTCAAACTCTGGCAAATAAGTTAGGCCAATAAATCCAAGCAAGTGACTTGATTTTTCAGAGAATATTCATCTAGCATCTCTGTTCCTTATTACTCCTTCTGTATAGTGGGTGCATTGCTTTCAACAATCAGAGGATAGAAAGCCATGTAATGCATGTGTTTTCAAATGAGTCTACAAACCAGACCATGCACTCTTGATGGCTAGCATGTGTGAAAACACACCTTCCATTAAAAAGGATCCAGAGGTGCTTTTGAAAGTGGGTGCTGAATGCAGGGTATATACACAGGGTTGTGCCTGTTATAAATTAGCTTCTTTTCTACCTTGGAGAACACAACATCAGCAGAGTCCCCCTATGCCTGATGCAGGGTGTTTGTACCCAAAAACTTGCAAAGAACTTTCCCCCAACTATTTAGCTGGTATAATAAATGATAACACATCTATCCAAAGAACCTTGCCTGATTATATACACAAACCATTTAACTGCCATGCTGAAGTGCGGCTTCTTCTGTGGTGGAATATGGCATTATAAAATAGAGCCTTAAACACAGGAAGGTATAGGAAATTACCTTAGCAGAATGAAACCACAGGGAAAATATGGCACATATATTTAAGCTGGTCTCTGACCACAATGCTAAGTTTTATGAAGAAAGCAATGAGATCATTAGTGAGTCCATGAAGTGAGGACGTTAGTTTTACCTCTTATCTGAAACAGAAATGACCCAAGACAAGAATTGGCAACATAAGACCTGTGGGTTGGATCTGGCTTGCAGAGACACTGGATCCAGTCCACAGACATGGGGCTTCAGCAGTGTTTGGTGGTGGTGGGGCTTTGGCTGCAAACACTTTCCCTATGCCACCATGGAAAGAAGTGCCAGCTGTGGGACTGTGGAAGCTCACTGTGGCAAGTTACACACAGATACTGGACCATACGCACACGTTTGCAAGGGAGGTGGGGCGTAAGTCACTATACATGGAGACAGACACGAGTGTATGCTCCCCAGCTTCACACAGAGGGAAGCCCTGCTGGATAGGAAAGGGGCAGTGGAGAGAAATGGAGAAGTGTCCAGATGAAAGCTGGCCCCCTCCAGGGTGGTCGCTGTACAGTTCAGTCAGTTTAAAAATCACAGGCTCTTCCTGCAATGGTCTGTAGCCAAAGGGAACTCCACCACACCGGTGGAGAGGAGACACACACAGAGTTCAGCTTCAAATGTGCTGTAAAAACAGGACTTAATAGCTTTGCTATTGTTTGACATTTGGGTTTTACTCGCTATAGAAAGCGGCACTAATTACTTCTTAGTTACACAGGAGTTGCAGCGTAACTGGAGCAGAGGGTTTTATGAAGTGCTACGGACTGTAATTGCCAAGCCATTTTGCCTGTGAGCTCTGCACTTCCCCAGCCTGCAAGAGCCACCAGAGCATCCCTGGGGAGATTTCATGGAGGGCTACAAGTCCACCCTCTGCAAAGACCAATGGAAACAGAAGCCAGCCCCATAGAGAGCACAATCACTTTCTCCACATGGGGATACTAGCCTCTGACATACAGAAGTGCTGAGGTGCTCAGAGGAGGGAGACAGCTCAGACACTGGTTCACAAGCTGTGCTGACAGGACAGCCCATTAGCCAATATTCTTTATGGCTAATGACATCACTGGGAAGCTGCAGCAGTGAAATTCAGGTGGACACCCAAACTGAAGAACCAGCCCAACTGGCTTTTGAGGAGACAATGCACTCAAGTCTGCTGTCCAGCATGCCTGAGAGGCATGATTTTCTCCCTGGGGATCTTCTGAGCATGCATTACCCAGTAACTTTTCTACCACTGCACTGCTAGGGCACTGGCAAGGGCCTTGCTTCCCATGTTTTACCTGTGGCTTGTAGAATATTGCTGGTTTGTAATGTGTTCTGTGGTTGGGCTGTGAGAAGTAGGAGTGGATGATAAATAAGTCTCTTAGAGTAAATGGTTGGTGATAGATGCTGGAGACTGAAACTGGTGTCCCAAGAGGCCCCCTCCAGTTTTATATACCTCAGTTTTCTTCGTTGAGAGGGGCTCCACACTCAGCAATTAGAGTTACAGGAGAAGAAAACTCCCTGTTGTTATTCTTGTCAGCTGCCTGGCGTCACAACCCAAGGCTCCAGCTCAGAATACCTGAAAATTTTGATCTTGGCAGAGATCCACATTCACTTGTGGCTGGCCGGGGGACCTGGCTTGTTCTGCCTTTGGAGCACTGTGAAGTCACTTGAGGAACGTTGCTCTCCAGTTTAATGCTGACTGTCTTGGTCACTAATTTATCAAAGTTAGGAGGACTTCTAGAACTCTGCTGTGCACTTACTAGACCAGCTACTGGTCTTGAACACTTGCTTTTTGGACTTGAACCCCTCTGCCCAGACACAGCTCTGAGATCATCACATGAGGAGTATTACGAATGCCAAGTATTGAGATGAAAATAGCTTACAGCCCCCCCCCCCCAGCGACTGCTCCTGCGTGAACCCTCCCCACTTTGAAACTCCTGCATAGTGAGGCTGGGATTGAGGTAACTGCTGGGAGATCTACAGTCAGAGGCACAGAGAGGTTAAGTGATATGACCATGGTCATCCAGGAAGTCTATGGCAGAACAAGGCTTTGAACGCTGCTTCCTTGCTTCCTAAGCACTGGACCTTCCATCTCTCCTTCTTTCCCTCCCATACAATCAAAGGAACATTGTTTATGGTCCATCATTCAGACTCGCAGCTGGACAGGTGACACACTCTAAAGCTGTAGCCTCAGTGAACTCTCAGTGATATGCTTACAATTGTGACTGGTATTTGTGAGACTCCAGGTAGCCATCTTGCTGAGAGCCAGGTCTTAGGACACTGAGGGCCCAAAGGAAGAGGTTAAAACATTTCCTAACTTAAGAGGAACATGGATAGGGCCTGGTTTAAATTGTGGGACCAGACTGAAGCACAGTGGCGCCTTTAATCTTGGAGTTTCCCCCTACATGCCTCCCACTGCTGATTGGCAGAGGTGCCCCACTGTTCGCTCCTGATGGCTGGGAGGTGAAAACCAGGGTTTTAAATATGCCGCAGTTTTTGCCTCTTGTCCGGTCAGCAGCAAACAGCGGGAGGCAAAACCTGCAGCATACTTAAAACCACAGTTTTCACCTCCTGGCCATCAGGAGCAAGCAGCAAGGCCACAGGGCCCCTCTACCAATCAGCAGTGGCGGGACAGGGGGACACACACATTAAAACATGTGGAGGGAACTCCAAGATTAAAGGAACTGCCATGCTGCGAGATGGGCCCCTGATTTAAACCAGGCCCTAGACGTGGAGTTCACCTCTTATTGTGCCAGATTCTGTGCTATTAAAAAAAGGAAAAGAGACTGTGACTTCAGAACCAAATTAGACCATGAGTCCGATCTCTTAGGTGGCTCCACTGAAACCCACAAGACAGCTCAAGCACTAGGGTACCACTCATTGAGATTTCACAGATTTTATAGACATTAGGGGCTGGAAGGGACCTCATGAGATCATCGGGTCCAGCCCCCCCGCCATAGGCAGGAAGTCAACTGGGATCAAGTGACCCCAGCAAGAAATAAATCCACCTGTTTTTTGAAGGAGTCCAGAGTAGGTGCTTGCACCACCTCCAGGGATAGTTTGTTCCACACCCTGGACACACGCACTGTAAAGAACTTTTTTCTTGCATCTAGTCTAAATCGGACTTCCTGGAGTTTAGGGCCGTTAAACCTTGTTATCCCCTGGGGGGCTCTGGAGGACAGCTGTTCTCCCAAGTCCTGATGTACCCCTCTTATGTAATTGTAGGCTGTCACCAAGTCCCCCCTGAGCCTTCTCTTCTCAGACTGAAGAGTCCCAAGTCCCTCAGCCTCTCCTTGTATGGCCTTCCCTTCAGGCCTTGGATCATCTGAGTGGCTCTCCTCTGGACTCTCTCAAGCTTTTCCACATCCCTCCTGAAGTGGGGGCCCAATACTAGAGCTGTAGTCTCACCAGGGCCGAGTAAAGTGGGAGGGTGACTTCCCTGGTTTTGCTTGAGAAGCATCAGTGGATGCACACCAGAGTTTGGTTAGCTTCGCTAGCCACAGCATCACTGTGGCTCATATTTATCTTGTAGTCAATTAAGACCCCCAAGTCCCTTTCAGTTGTGGTGCTAGTGAGCGTAGCACTGCCGAGCCTATAAGTATGCTACAGGTTCTTCCCACTGAGGTGCAGTACCGTACACTTCTCTGCATTGAAGGCCATCAGGTTTTGGTCAGCCCACCTTGAGAGCATGTCCAAGTCAGCCTGCATTCCCAGCTTGTCCTGCAGTGTGACTGCCCTCCCCCATAATTTGGTATCATCCACAAACTTGGCCAGTTCACATCTGACTCCCAAATCCAGATCATTGATGAAGATGTTAGAAAGTACTGGCCTGAGTACCAAGCCCTGAGGACCTCCACTGGTAACCCTATGCCACGTTGATTTGAGAGTTAGCTGGGTGTCTGCTAACTTTGGTTCAAGCTGCACCAGGCTATGAATTAAGTGCTGTGGAGATGCCCGATTCTACCCCTAGCCAGCCGTCACAGGTGCCTTTCCTTCTGACTGATCTCAGCTGAGTCTGCTTCCCAAGAAGAAACCAAGTCTGTTGAAGTCTCTATTGAGTCTTTATGACACCATTCACCAGCATGGCACTCAGATACCAAAGTGATAAGGTACAGAGATTTGTATCTAGGTCTCACACAGCTTTTCAGCTGAGACTGGCAAACTCAATGCATCCAATACCCTCCTAAAGGTATGTCATCCTTCAGAAAAAAAAACCTCCCCACAAGTGATTTTGCTACTGACTGATGTGGTTCAGCTCTTGCTCTCATCATTACATTTCTCACTAGATTTTTCTTTCTCTCTCCCCCTCTTCCCTCCTCCCTCCCTCTGCAGACAGATGACAAGTGAGAATGCATGTGTCCCATAGAAATTATCTTCTCTGCATAATTCTCTGCCCTCGCATTGTCTGGACAAGCCTGGATGATTCCTAGCGACAAAAAATTGGTAAAAAAAAAATTCTTCAGTAAAATAGGAGGGGGAAAAAATTCTCCTGCTCTCTCTATCTGCATTCTTTCTGGAATGTGAAAGAAATATGCCTTTTTGAGATCCAGGGTTTTTTTCAGATTCTAACTCACCCCCAGCCTGATAACACACGCTCAAGAAATGTTTGAACGCCTCTGAACCAGCATGTGGAAGCAGACATCCTCTCAGTGGTCCAATCTTTTCCCCATTTGCTGCCAGAAAGGCAGAGCTGGGCAAATTCACTCTTGTCCTTTATGGTTGTGTTTGTTTTGCCCAGTTCTGCTTTCGCTTCTGGGTTTGCTGGACTCTTCAGTTCTGGATGCTTGTGACCATAAAGCACATTGCGGTGCTGTATGACCAAAAGAACTTGATCCTCTGGCTCTGCAGACAGACAGGAGACAGGAGTGTCAGGACAGACTGGTGTTCTGACCCAAGGGGTAGTACGTTCACAGACCCAATCAGGATCTGATCTGCTCTACAGTTAGTATGGTGAGCTCAAAGGAGCACAAAGTATTTGGGAGTTGGTGTCATACTATTTGGTGCTCTTCCTTGAGGAATTAAAATGAGTTTGCCCCATTTAACCCAGTAACTGGGTTAATAATTGGGTAAAAGGTACCTTTTTTGGTAGTGACAATGCTGTAGAAAGGAAGGGCCATCAGACAGAACAATGGGCTCAGACTGGGTTCAATTCCCAGCTAAATCAGACTGGGTTCAATTCCCAGCTAAATCATAGGTTACCTGTGTGAGGTTCACTCACACACTACTGATCTACTCTGTACCTCATAAAGATCTAGCCCATAGAAACACTGGAAAGACAAGTCCAACTGGATACTGTGATAAGGACCATAAAAAGACCTAGCTAGATGGCCTATACCTCAACAGGGAGATGGTCTTATAGACATGATAACACAGAGCCCTTTCCATCCTAGCCATTCATGATTACCTGCTGCCCCCATCCCTCCTCTTCAGCAAGCCTCGCAACCATCTGCGTAGGACAACGGCATTAAAGGAATAATGCATCTCTGGGCTGTCTTAAGGCAGTGCAGGTGCTGAAAAGCAACAGCTGGTGGGCAGGCAGCTCACTGCAGACCAGGCTAAGAGTAAGCCCTTTGAGAGAGAAATGTTTCACATAGGTTTGATATCGGATTGGCACTGATATAAAGGAAATTGACTGTATTCGAAATTGGCCTGATGTGGCTGATAATCTGGCTGAAAAATGCCCCATTCATATGTGGGGCTGCAGTGCAGCATGTAGGTGGCAAGGAGCACAGCCCCGCAGCTTGGAGAGCTGCATCCAGCTGGTAAATCTGTTGTGGTGGAAGGGGAAGGAGGAGGGAAGAAACATGGGGGGGGGGCACATCAAGGCCCCTGCGATGAGGGAGGGAGAGGGGCTTGGGCTAGGGCAGATGATGCCCAGCCATGGCAAGGCGTGGGTGGATGGAGCCATGGCTGGTCCAGGGGGTGAGGGGAGGAGAGGGTGATTCCCACTGCTGCATGTACCCCAGGAAGGGGCTACAGCAAATTCTGGGGTGGCTGCAGCTCCCTCCCCCTGTACCTGCCTCTTAGCATCACTGTTTGCCCCGAGTGCACTCCAGCCCAGACCAACCCCCACCAGGAAGAGCCCGGCGCAGCCTGCCCCACACAGATCTGGGGGCACGTGCTACCCCATGCCCTCCCAGGATGCACGCAGTGGTGGGAGCTGACACCCTGGACGAGCCGCTTGCAGCTCTGTCCCATGCCCTGCGACACCCCAGCTGGGCAGCACCTGTCCCTGCCCCACTTCTTCCCTCACCACAGGGGACTCAATCTGCTCCCCTCCACTTCAAAGGAGTAAGAACCCAGCAGAGAGCACTGGACTTGGACTCAGGAGTCCTGGGTTCTATTCTGAAATCTGAGTGACTGTGGACAAGTCTATGTCTCAAGTTTCCTGATCTGTGAAATGGGGAGGGTGATACTTACCCTCTTTGTAAAGTACTATGAGTTCTACTGCTAAGAACTGAGCATCACGACAGATTTAGGGAATGAAAACACACAAATCTATTGGCTGGAACAGCAGGACGTATGATTGGACGAATCCCTACTGGAAGAATGGTGCTCTGTAAAGAATACAAGCAGGTTTTAATTAGCTGACATTTCTCACAGACTTCTGCTCAGCTTGTGCCACTCCTGGCCCTCAGAGCCACTATTGCTTATGAGTCCCCATGAGGTGCTACCATACACTACCGCTGTCCTGTCCCATTCCAGGGCTTCACCTAATTACTGCTATGCTGGCGGGTAGCACTAAGATAGCCAAGCAAATGGCTGAAGCACCCAGTGCAAAGAAGCCATTTGCTACTATTTAGTTTCTGCAGAGCCTTTTAATACTTAGAGGCCTAGTCATGAACCAGGGCCCCATTGTGCTAGGGGCTGTACAAATGCACTTAGTGGGTAGCCTCCTATTTCACTTCCCCATGACAATGTGGCAATAGTAACATTTACTGTACAGATATCCATTCCATCCATCATGAATAACATCTGCACCATTATTCTCACCCTCCTTTCTTTCTGCAGAACCAGGACAAGCCTCAGTAGAAGGGGCATGCAGTTAATTATCTGCAAAAACAACTCAAGGAAATCCAACCATTCCCTGGCTCTCAACTTGTTGCCCAAATGGGATTTCACGTGTGAAGTGATGGAGAAACAAGACAGTACTAACTTGTAAAGGAGCAGGTTATACTAAACTTCACTGCAGGTACTTCTCTCGCATGAAGCTTTGGAAATTAAAGCTATGTTCCTGACCAGGTTCAATTTGAGCACCCTAATGTTCATAAAACCAGGCATGCCAGATCATTCCATTGTATTTCGTCGCCACTAAAATTATTGTTATAATACCTCTCGCTGATTATATTTACCAACTTAAATACATACCTAAAAAATGAATGTACAAGAGTTAAAACTCACTATTTACTGTTCCATTCATTCCTTAGCCAAGTGGTACCAGTTTTGCCATGACAGTGATGCTGAAAGAAGCAGGAAGTGATCAGAGTTTTGGGGGCTTTCCTTGATAAATGTCTAGTTGTAATTAAGCCACAATATTCCCCCCAAGCATCACTTGCACTTACCTTACAATTCTCAACATGATCCACCTCTTACATGCATTCAAAGGCTGACTTCCAGTTCCTGTCTTAAATTACATCACTGAACTGGTCTTCCTTCGGAGAGAAAAGCTTCCACTTTTACTGTTTTTAATTTACATATACATGGATAGGTTAGTGATGTAGGAATTATATTTATCAAAATATACTAATAAATATATTTTATATTGCATTGGCATGTTTATTTACACATGGCTTCCTTGCATCCAGAAACAATGGGAACATTATATGCACTGCTCATTTTTTAAAAATGACACTGGAGGCTTCAAAGTTTTAGGAACCCGCCTTGAGATGTTCAGTTTTGAACACCTACCATCTGACAACCAGGCCCTATAAGAAGTTTCATGAGTGGGACCCCTAACATTTCTTAAGCACTTTTGAAAATCTAGGCCTGTGAATACTATTGTAGTTCATTATCACCAAGACCTACACAATTGTGGATCTGACCTGCAAAGAGACTTTATTAGGTCTGCCAAATATGTCTGCATGAGAATGCACCATCTAGTGCTTGGCTCTATCAACCCCTGCCTCTGGACCCCTCTTAATCCAGCCCATTGTTAGTGAAAGGTTGCCAACCTCTGTTTTAAAACACTTGGAGCACTTGACTCCAGGGCAGAGTTACAACCAGGACCGTAAGTACTCAGGTTCTTTCCTGCTTAGGTAGGATTCAGAAAGGACATGTTGTGAAACTGATCAACAGCTTTTGTACAACCTTTCCTTTGTGAAGTCTTTTGAGACTGTTGAACACATGACACTGGGGAAGAGCAAAGTCATTCCTATTTGAAAGCATATTGCACAAGAGGCTTCAATGGTTGAAACCAAAGCATTTTATGTACTTCTGTGTCTCAAATGATCAAAAACAGCCTCCTAAATTAGCAGTCACTTACTCTTTGCCACCTCTGGATTTCTCAGTGGAATCTCCCCAGGTGTGCATTTATCTTTTTGGACTGTAAAGCTTTGAGACCAGAACCTCAAATGTTTGAGTCCTATGCAGCACCATGCATATTCTCAGGTAACAACAACAATAATAATGTCACCTCATCTCTACTTAAACTCATCTATGCCAGGAGTAAATGTCTTCTATGCAGCTGTGGCTGGGAGTCAGTGGGTGGGTCATCAGTCCCCATCAGTTAATCCCAAGAAGTTGCATCCAACGTTAGGTACAACACTAAATCTGAGGAGAAGGGAGGGGTAAGATTTCCAAAACCACTCGTGTGGTGTTGACATAACTGTATTCCCATTGCAATTAGTGGTAAACCCACATTTTAAATTCTCCTTTTAAAACCTGAACCACCATTAACTCCCCTAGAGCATATTCTCATTTACCTTGGGAGGTAAGGGTAGGATGCCACATATCAATATTTGCAAGGGGGTCCCCCTCTCCTGAAGTCTTGACTTACCTGGCTCATGTTTGGTCATTACCCACCTTTTACGGCTGATCTGTGGCACATCCTGTAGCACTTTCATGCTTGATACACAGCACAGGATTATTAGAAGAATGGAACATCAGCTTCACTTGGCTTCCCATTGATTTCAATGATAAAAATGGTCATACACTTTATCGGAAGACAAGTAAAGCTGCTGCTGAAAAAAGAATCCCGCCATAAACGTAAGACCTAATAAAGGTAACATTAAAAGAATATAGAATCACTATGTGTAGCTAGACTGTGCAACCTTCCAGAAAGGACTTGAGTTGCATTTCCAACACAGCAAAATGATGCTGTATATCTGATGGTGGTGTTGAATTCATGTCCATTTCCTTGGGATATGAGGCAAAGTGGCCAACAGCAAAGATCAGCACAGCAGCCAGACAGATAGCTGGGATTTTTTTTTGAGAGGTATGCAGTTATCAAAAAAGGCCTGGTGCATGCAGCCAACACTTGTAATCTGTTGCAGTCCCTGTCGGACAAACCAGTTTTGCCATAAGACAGCAATTCCCAGAGGGGAAAGGGGTGCAGTGGAATACTTTATCAGCTGCGTACATATGTAAACTGGTACCCTGGTTGAAAAGAAAAGCCTCTTTTCCTTTGAAATCAGAGAAGGGAAGGGAGGTAGCTGGCTGAGAGCAGGGAAAGAAATGACAGGCACAAAGCTGAATGCAGCAAAGCCCGGCCTTGCCACAAATATTTCCATCTTCCTAGAAGGCTAAAATAAATACCTGGTGATGGCTAATAAAAATTGAAAGAAAAAAAGAAACCCCAAGAGATTCAACTTTGTTTAGAAAAAGTATTTAAAAAATTTAATGTACAGGAATATGTTTTAAATTATTCAGATTTTAAGAACAATTTGACTCAAAAGCAAAATGCTGATAGCCCCTTGGTATCTAGCTTTTTTCTCAGCTTTATGTGGCTGGCATCCCAGGTTTCAGGTTTGACAGATATGTAAATTCTCTGGGGTTAAAGGAAATACTGTTCCAGCCTGAAATCTCTGAATTAGCAGGAGTCCCACAAGTGCCCACTGATGGGCAAGTATTGCTCTTGAATGGAAAAGGCTCATCTTCCACCTCTTGAGTCCAGGTGTATCTCCTTCTCAGACAAAGAGCCTGGCATGCCTCAGCTACGTGTGAGGTGCGAATTAATCCCCTGGTTGAAAGGGCTGCTGTAGCAGATTCTGATGGTAACGAGTGTGCTTAATCCCACTTGGCCATAGAACATACAGGCAGATGTCCCATTTTCTTTGTCCATCCACAGATGACCTGAGGGGAGGGAAACAAAAGCAACATGTAGCTGTTTTACCTTTGATGCTGACTAGAAAGCAGGGCTGAATCTCAACCAACCAAAGTCACACAGAGTAGAGACTGATCCATAAAGGTGTGCCAACAGCCTGCAAAAGCAGGGGGAGCGGGGAGTGAAATTGAGCAAACCAAGGCACCCTGGTGCCAAGAGCAGACAGGAGCCTGGAAGACGGAGCAAGCTGAAATGGACCAGAGCTATGCACCTACAAGCAGCCAGCACTTACAGGGTGGGTGGCTCTGGGAAGGTCTCTTTAAGAATAGGGTCTCTTTCTAGTATG
>NW_017729001.1:3342251-3346489 GCF_001723915.1 Gavialis gangeticus | reverse complement strand
CTTACAGGGTGGGAGGAGATTTGAAAGGAAAGGGCACAGATCCTTAAAAGAACTTCCCATTAAAAATGAATCCTGATGCTATTCTGGTTCAAGAGAAAGCTCCAAATACACAAAGGTAAGTAAATGGGATGGGAAGAGAGAGGAAGGGGAAAGAATGAGCAAGGGAGGGGGAGAAAAAGTGAGAAAAAGGAAAGGGAGATTGAGAAAAAGGGGGAAGGGAGAGAGAGGGAGAGAGAAGGAGCACGCGCGCGTGCCCATCTGGGCGATGCATCACATTGAAATTGCCCCGCATTAAAAATTCACCAGCCAGTGAATTTTCAAGGGATTTGTAGTAATTAGATGACAAAATGCTGGCAAATCTCAGGCTTGCCGAAGATGTTACTCAGGGGTCAAAGACTCGACACTTTTGGCTGGGTAATTTGTAAGTGTCAATCACACTCAGCCATCAGAGAGAAAGGAAAGATCTAACGGCTGAATTCTAACTAAGTCCAATGTTCTTGCCTTCAGCCACCCTGTCTGCTATCATCCCCCGTCTCCCCCCACCACGTTATCTAATGCGAACGCAGGCACTGCCTCTCACCAGGGACTGGAGACTCAGCAGTTTAAACACTGAGTTTTCTTTTACAAAAACTTCCCACTTACGATTTTTAAAACCCAGATTTATGAACTAAGAGAAATTTGTTCAGTTCTCCAGGGAGCCGGTGAGATGACGACACAGAGGTTATGACAATAGGCAGCTTCTCTGCGACTACTGCCTTTCCCTAGATCTCCCATGCCCCTTTCACTAACTGGCAGCGGAGTACACAGTGGCACATCAATACTTCTAGAGCAGACCCTCAAAAAGCCCACGGCTGCTTCTTTAGTGGCTGGGAAAGCTGGATTTCCTCATTCCTTGATAGGTTCTTAGACTTGCTTTCCAACACTGGTCTCTTCCCCACACCTCACACTTCCTGCCTCCCCTGGTTCTGGCCTCCTTGGGAAAAGTACAATTCTCAGTTAACAAATGAGAAACTGTTTTATTCAGACTGTTGTGGAAGACCAAGGCCCTGATCCTGCAATTAACTCAATATGGGTATAAACCATTGTGTTCATTCGCAGCCATCTGCAGTCAGTAGGGTCTGTATGGGTGTAGGGCCCTGGCTGCATGGAGATCAAGTATCCTTAATTAGCAAACCCAGTAGGAAACCAAAGGCAGAGTAACTGAAGGAAAATCACTGCATGAACAACACTGCCAAGATTAAAGTGGTAGGAAAGAAAGGGAATGATTTACTCCACTTTTCTATTTATTAACCAACACACTCTCTGTGAAGTATATCTAGGTGCAGGAATCTCAGACAAAAGAGGTCAGACGCTTGCTGCTGCAAAAGAAACAGCAGCTTGGAGGGGAGGATAAGAGAAAGTTTGTACTGCAGAGTCTTTTTGGAAGGACCACTCAGATTTACAGAATTACTCCATACTTACACCAAGACAAGAGCAGGGGTTGGACTCAAGAAGCCTGAGACACAGTGGGGCACAGGACTCAGCAATGCTGATGCTGAACTGCAGCTGTACCCTTCTTCCATGAGGATTTATACGGATGTAAGGCTTGTATGTATACAAGTTTTATGTGAGGGTACTGCTGACCTAAATTGCACTCGTGATTTATGGAAAAGGCATTCAGACTTTTGACCCCTAAAGGCCAGATGAGGGGCATGGGGCTGGATTAGACTCCATGATGACTCAGCATGCCAGGATCAGGCCCTCTGCCTGCCTCCTGTTGGGATGGGGCCCCAGGGCTAACACCACCCCTGCCCAGTCCAGTGTGCCAGAAACAGGGTCTGGGGCCCTGTGCACCCAATCTAGTGCACGGGGTCATGGTCTGTGGGGCTCTGCATGCACCCATGGGGAATCCCACAGGCTTGATTACACGGTGGCAAGGGCCGTAACTGCCCTGTAGGCTGGGGGTTGAGCACTCCTGGTTTATGGCAATCATCAGACTCCCTGTAATAGCATAACAGCCCTGCAATTCATAGCTACTTCTTCATTCCCTATTCCCTATATAGATGCAAAACAATATTGTTTGGATTCACAAGAGGGCAAAAAGTACTCACTTCTCCTAAATTTTATGTGGGTGCCATTGGGTATGAACAGGCATTCATTTCTAGCTGTGGAAATTGGTGAGAAATTTCCACTGCTAGAAATCTTTCTGGGAGAGAGAGCAATACAGGAGTTCAGCCTGCAGCCACCCCCTCTTCCTTGCTCTCTACACTTTTCCTAGACCAGGGCAATCCTCATCTAGGAAAAGCATGGGAAGCAGTGACTGCTCCTCTTCTCCAGGTCCTGGTGGAGGCAAGGAATGGGTTGGAAAGGTCAAGAAAGACCCTCCGCAATTCTGGGACTTCAGTCCGGAGAACAGCTGGGGAGCAATGGGTGCTGTTCCTCTGTTCTGCTCTTGGGCTGTTCAACCTCAAGGAAAGAGAGAGAGAGAGAAAGAGAAGGGGGATGGAGAGCTTTGGACCAGACCTGGACATGACCAGACCAATATACACAAGCATTCATTCTTATGAGAGTAACCTGGAGGGGGCATGTTTGGTCTAGGATAAACTGAATGAATGCTTATAGATGCTGGGTTTATAGCAGAAGAATAGTGACTGTCTTTGTAGAAATGCAATACCTGTACCTGCCCATTATCCACAGCCCCTAAATCCCAAGACCTCCATCTGTTTCAAGAATGATAAAGAGGGAGGAGAAAAAAGAATGGCTGAAACTGTAGGAGCAGGACTGCTATAAAAACCCAACAATCAGGAGTCAAAAGCCAACCCTAGCCCATCAGCTCCCAGAGCAGAAAGTTCGTTCTCTGCATGACAATGAAGAATTAACAAGATACCAGAAAAATATATATACATATCAAAGTCTCAGAAAAAAGCAGTCCTCTTTCTTCATTGCTGTCTGCTAAATTTTGCAAAAGTCTGTTCATTGTAGAAACAGGGGAAATGGGGTAGGGCAAGGGGAATTCACTTATAGTCATAGTCTGTCTAGAAACCAGTCCACAATCTCACACTGGAGAATGATGGGATTGTAATAATCAGTGGTACCTCAACCAGCAGTGTTGGATTGCTCTCAACACCTACCACTGCCCTTTATCAATAAGGTAGGTGGCTGTAACAGTTGCTTAGGTTTTCTCTTTAATTAAAAAAGTTATTTGCAGTTGCAAAACGCTGCCTGACAACAACACAGTCTTTGGTTGGGATTGTTTTCCATTAGCCAGTAGTTGAATTTTGATTCTATTATACACATTTAAACAGCATTAATTATAGATTACCACACATAAGGCTTCATACAGGTGCCTGTTTTATTATTGTTTACACTGGGGCTTGATCCCAGCTCAATGAATATTTCTTTCACTGAGGAATACATAAATATGTATTCAGCCCCCCTCCCTCTACACGCACTCAAAATGGGTAAGTAACAAAGCAACTGTCATTATATCATTCTGATGCACAATCAAATCAAACTTATCCAAAGAAACTAGCCCTTTAAAGGTTCCAGACCATGGAATATCTTCTGAGTTTGAATCCAATGGCATAAAACATTTCAGTTTTCAAAAGCACATGGATGACTAAGTCCCACTGAAAGACCCCTGGACTGCCACTGAGATTTAGGTTCCTAAGTCACAATTAGAAAGGGATCTTACCTTCCTAAATATTTTGGCGCTTTTGGAAACAATAGCCACTCAATCAAACTTAACGTCAATAATGTGCTAGAGTTCTGCTGATTCCAAACTGTCCCAAACATGTGCTTAAATGCTCTGCTGTATTGGCACATTCATCTCCTTAAGACATTTTTGTTGGGGAACTTGGGTAGTTTCATAGTAGCTAGGGTCAGGAGGGACCTGATCAGATCACCTAGCCTGACCCCCTGCCACAGGCAGGAATGAATGCTGGGTTCACAAGACCCCAGACAGGTGATCATCCAACCTCCTCTTGAATTTGCCCAAGGCAGGGGCAAGGACCACTTCCCTGGGAAGTTGGTTCCAGATTTTGGCCACCCTAGCTGTAAAAAATTGCCTTCTGATCTCTAACCTAAACCTATTCTCCATCAGCTTATTACCATTGTTCTTTGTCACCCCAGGTGGTGCTGGGGAGAATAGCACTCTTCCTATTTGCTGTTGATCTCCCCTGACGGCTTTGTAGGCAGCCATTAGGTCCTCCTTCAGCCTCCTTTTGCTGAGGCTGAACAGGTTCAGGTCCCTCAGTCTC
>NW_017729001.1:3324466-3341537 GCF_001723915.1 Gavialis gangeticus | reverse complement strand
GCAGCTGGAGTACTGCGTCTAGTTCTGGGCGCTGCACTTCAAGAGGGATGTGGACAACATGGAAAGGGTCCAAAGGAGGGCCACTCGCATGATCGGGGGCAGCAGGGCAGGCCCTACGAGGACAGGCTACGGGACCTGAACCTGTTCAGCCTCCACAAGAGAAGGCTGAGGGGGGATCTAGTGGCCTGTTACAAACTAGTCTGAGGGGACCGGCAGGTACTGGGGGAGTCCCTGTTCCCTCGAGCACTACCAGGAGTGACTAGAAATAATGGTCACAAACTGGCAGAGGGTAAATTCAGATTAGACATCAGGAGGCGTTACTTCACTGTCAGGGTGGCTAGGATCTGGAACCAACTTCCAAGAGAAGTGGTGCTGGCTCCTACTCTGTGGGTCTTTAAGACACGGCTAGACAATCACCTTCCTGGGGTCATTTGACCCCAGTACTCTTTCTTGCCAAAGCAGGGGGTTGGACCTGATGATCTGCTCAGGTCCCTTCCGACCCTACTATGAAACTATGTTAAACACTGCGGGCCTGAGGACTGAGCCCTGGGGGACCCCACTGCTCACTTGCCCATGCTCATTTGCACGCAGAGAATTAGGTGTTCAAGCAGTAAGTTTAGATGTGACAAAGCAGAACAGTGGGGCTTCCCCACGCCTCCCTGCCCAATTGAGGGCACCCAATTGCTCAATAACCAACCACTGAGGTTAGCCCTTTTCCAATGTTGGCAATAGATTTATAGTCTGGAATATGAAGATCAACAGCCCATCATATGTCGCTCTAATGGAATGCAAAATACTAGTCTAATCTTGTATTTAACACTGAACTGTTTACCGCAACAGCATCCTGCATCAGTCAGTTCCACAGCTTATAAATGAAAATCCTAATATCACCATTAGTTTTATATTTACCACTTCAACTCTCATGCAGCTCCTCTTTGTTCCTGATAGGGCAGCACTTGCATGCAAACATTTACACAACATCTTTGGTAAAGCTTTTACCCTGGGGTCAGACCATCAAAGCAATCTACTAGGAACTGCTCCATAACAGACACCTGACCTGGGAAAGGAGACTGTGTAGCAGTCTCACATCCTGCTACCACATGCCAGTAGTTCAACATGCATTGCTGCAGTCTGATGTGCTCATAACCTCAACTTAAGCCTGGTGCTCCTGCTCTTGTTTCTGAAGGAGATGGCCAGAAGAGATGAGGCGAATCTGGCTGGGTGGCAGTGCTGGGTACACAGCTTCTAGAGCTGAAATTTTTTGTCATCTTCTCCTGTGAAGTCAGAAAGGGTACTGTCTTCAGATTTTCAGAGAGCATCTGGGAGAACTGCACTCCAGTGGGGGAGATTTTCATTTTAAATATCTAGAAGTTATATAGGGTAGATGTGTTTGGAGTAGCTTAATCATTTTGTTTCTTAAGGGAGAAGGATACAAGCCCCAAATCTTACTTTTGTTACAGATATCAAAATTCATGTCATCTGAGCAGCCTTTGAAGGACCAGTGATTTGAGGGAGAAAGATTCCTAGAATGCTGGTCAGCCTGGCTATATTTTTTACCCATCTTTGAAGGTATAATAAGGTGCTGCATATCATTGGACACTGGGGGGGGGGGGAAGCGGGGGGAGCCTATTCCACCTATTAGGTATCTAAGACTTATCCTATTCCACCTTTTGTGTCCTTGAAAAACTATTCATGTGTCTACTTTTGGCCATCTTAGCCTTACATCTAAGTTGGAGAGGACCCATCCACCTTGTACATTAACTTATTTCCTGGGACTCCAGAAGGGTGAAAAAATATTGTAGTTAAATACTTAATAAATGGAACAGTATCTTGCCCTTGGTGACCAAAGAGGAACTTTTATAACTGAAATATACTGGGATAAGAATCAGTGCTTTGATCTTGTCCCCTAAATTGACTGAGTTTGCTTAGTGTCCTAAGCCTCGGAGGAGGAACTAGTATCTCTAACAAGAGAAACCCTGGAAAAACATATCAGACTTTAAGATCAGAAAGGATCATTTTGATCCCTTGCCCAGAAAGGTATTACATGGGAGAACTGCAAGGCCTAGAGAATTCCCAGTCCATTTGGGCTTCAGTTAGTTTCTTTCCAAGCATTTCCCATTCTTGCTCCTGATGCTCCCTCACTTTGGACACAATCCACCCTTCCTCATCATCCCTGCCCTGATGCCACATCTGTGGAGGCACCTCCTCCTGAAGTACAGCTCCCCCTGGAGGAGAAGACTTGGAACTACGATTTTCCCCTCCCAGCTCAACATTCATTCTTGATGACTGCCATGTATGGGGATCTAATGATTGAAGAGAACAATTTCATTTCCTGAATCCCTGCCAAAGCAGCTTATCCTCACCCTGGAGGAGGCAAACCCTAAATAAGTTAGAAAACTGGTACCCAAAATGAAGGCAGCCATAATGGAGAGCTGCAGCACCAGTTGCCATGCTGATGTTAAAGACAGTCCACTGGGAGACACTTGCTGCCGATGTCCTGTTGCTGGCAGTTAACACATATGCCTCCCACCAAGCTTGCCCCCTCTGTTTCCATGCCTTGCTGACAGATTTTTATGCTATTTCATGTGCATATGGTGCTGGTTTGCATATTTCACCGATTCAGGTCACATCGTGTACACATATGCTTCAGCCAACATTTGTTGATATTCTCTCGGTCTCTCTTCTAGTTCCAGTTTGGGGTGAAAGCCTTCCTTATTAGCCAATTTGGATACCCATTTACTGTGAATTACCAAGCCTGATTATTATTCATGAATGGATAAGTCTGAAATCTCAGTCCCTGCCATGCGATTTCTCTCCCTCTCGAATGCATATATTTAGGGAAAACAGGAGGCAGCGTGTATCAGTGAGGGACACACACACACACACACACACTCTCTCTCTCTCTCTCTCTCTGCACAGAAAGGGAAGGTGGCTTTTCACAGCCATAAATTACTGTTGAACTAAGGTATGAAGATCTGTCCCAATCAGCATGAGTGTTCACTCAGACCGGAGCTGACTGTGCTTGGTAGGACACACTATGTTACTGAGGGATACTGGATCACTTTAAATGCAGAGCCGAAATGGAAATCAAAAGTTAAGTGATACTTAGCCAACAACAGGCAAGGGCTCAGCAGAGCAGAATATTTTGATTTCTGAGTTCAGGAAACTGAAGAAGAAGAGAAACTGGGCCCAACACACACAGCTCAACTTGCAAAGCTAAGAAGGAAAGTCCAATGTGGCAGGTGTATTTTAGGACTGCTGTGCAATCTGTTATAATTGATTCCAGTTTTTCCAGAAAGGTAGGCAGAGGTTTTAAATTTTAAAGGGCATAAATAATGATAAAGGAACATAATTACTTGCTAAGGAAAGAGAGTCAGAAACACCATATTAAAAAACTTTGTAGTACACCTGCACAAACAGCAGGGATTCGTACTGCAGACTCCACAATAATAATAATTAGCACACATCTCCTGCAGCAGTTCCTAGCCAGAGATCTGTTTGATATTTAAAGATGGGGAAACTGAGGCAGCAAGGGCAAATGACTTGACAGAGTCCATGTATGCAGTAAGTCAGTAAGGAAAGCAAGCATGCAGCCCTTAGTTCTCCAACCTTGTTCTCTACTACCTTGTTTCTTCACTGATTCCCTTGCAATCAAAGGAAATGGACCTCTCTTTGGAATTAGAATTTTATGTACTATGATGATTAGGAGTAGCATTCTGCAGATGACCTTCTAAGTCCCCTCTAACCCTATGATTACTTGATAAAGGAACCTGAGGTTCAAATACTGAGTCATCTGGCTTGATGCTGCCATTATCCTGCAGCTACAGGGAATATGAAAACACACAGACTATATGGGCAGTCGAGCCTCTGCGTATAGGAGGTAAAGGGTTTGCAATTGTTTTTGCAATACCAAGGTACTCAAACAGAAGCAAGAGTGGGCATGGGATGCATACTGCATCATAAAAAGCATCAGAGGTTAAAATGGTGAGTAGAGACCTTCCCCCCTGCTCCTACTTTTCACCTCTGTAGGTATATAGGTAAAGTAAGTACGACTACAGAGGGAGAGAATGACTGCTGGCACTGAACTGCAGGAGTAAAGGTTAGAGATTAAAGACCTCCTTGCAAGGATTCAGCAGCTGGCTCTAGCCCTGAGGCTGAAAGGCAGCAAAAATGATGTGATAACACAAGATGAGAGTTTTTCCTCCCTCCTCAGCAAAGGCCTGGTAAATAGCCCTGCAGTGCCTGCCTGCTGCAAATACCTGCACTTGTTTCTTCCTTGAATGCTTCCCAGAGCTATAACTAGAATCTCCATACAGTTAGCCAGGCAAGGGCTGGGATAAAAGATTCCCTGCTTTATAAACCCATATATAGAAGAAACGAATTTGGAGTGCCTAATACTCACAAAAGTATGTGCTGGCCAGGATGAGCACAGTAGAGAAGGAAAGAAATCACTTGGTACTATGGTAATGGGAAAGGAAAGACACAGGCAGATGGTAAAACTTTCCCTGAATATCCACTGTTACAAGAGCACAACATGGGAAACGAGCACTGCAGACCTGAATGCTGCCTTAATGTGTATATGCTGGCTGAAAGCTAGCCCCTGGAGGGTTTTTTCTCCCCTCTTGTCTATGGTGTGGGATAGATCAGAGAAACTATACAGATCATGGCCAAGATTTTCCTAGAGGGACTGGTAATTTTAAGTGCTCACTTCAGACACTCTAAAATGTCTGATTTCTAGAAAGCATGGTAAGCTGCCCTCTCAAATTGACAGCTATTCAGAGTGTCTGATGTTTGGGTTCCCCAATCACTTCAGAAAAATTTGTTTCTTCTGTTCATCACAGTCTCTACTCAGTTGGTGTTGGTGCTGTCCAGTAGTATACACTGCTTGTACAATGACCGCTGACAACACCACTGAAATTAAAGCTTATTTTAAATGAAAACACGTTAGTTTATTTCAATAGAAAAGCTGTATTTAAATAAAAGCCTGATCCCAGTAAAAATAAATCCCCAGAGCTGAGAACATGAAAAGTATGGAGGTAAACTCTCAAAAGTCAGAAAATGCCATGTGAAATACTTGTAAGTGTGCAAGTGGATCCTGTGTACTTCACCATGGTTCGCTACAATCATCTGTCTGAGGTACTTATTTAGCCCGTTTCTATAGCATCTAGTTCCAACAACCTTTAAAGTATTCATCCTCACAGCACAGGTAAGGAACCATCTCTGGTTCACAGAGATGGAAGAGAGGCACAGAGAGATGAAATGATTTGCTCTCAATCTCAAAGGAGAGCAGGAAATTGAACCCAAGTAGTTCACATCCTGAATTAGTCCCTATAACCCCTTGAGCACCCTCTCTCTTCAGGCATTTCCTCCTCCCAAACTATTTCTCTGATGCAACCTAATGCCACACATTTCTCTCTACCTCAAACACACCTGAGCATTACCTTCTATTCATGACTGCAGAAGACAAAGCAAATTCATGCAAGTCATTGATATACAAGATGCAAAGCAAATTCTGTTCTAAGCAGTTTTTTTATGCTGCCTTCATCTTTGCAGGATCCAAAAGCCTTCCAGTTGTGTGTTAAGTGATGTGACTAACATGTCACATGTAGTTTGCTCTTCCTCTCAAGCTGGATGAGGCAGGACAGTCATGGGGAGCCAGGCCTCATTTGTTGCCAGATTACAACATGCACCTTACAAGGTGCAGAAAGCAAGACAGAAAACAGCATAATGTTCTACTGTGTTATTTGAAAGGAGCATCTCCATGGCTGGAATGGAGAACGATCAGAATAATGTACTGATACCTGAGCTGTAACTCTCCCAGTTCTACACTGAAAGGGGCCTGGATGCTGCTAGCAGCTTTTACCCTCAGCTGTTTGTCAGGAATTTAATAGGTTCTACCTAAGAGCTTAAAATTGTTTGCATAATCCAACACAAGGGATGGGACAGCTGTGGATCCAACTGCAGTCTTTTATAATGCTGTTAGCCCAAGCTTCCAAAAGGGCAGACCAAGGAAGTTCAGAATGGACATTTAGCTTCAATTACTTTGATAGGAAACTCTGACATTTACCTCAATGAAGTCAGAGTTTCACACCCAAAATTTGTAATATTAAAAAAAAATCACAAATGTGGGGGAGGCGAGGAGGGAGAACATGTTACGTATGCTTAGATTTACAATGCACCTGCGAAAGTCCAGCATCCAGATCCACCAGCTTTCAAGGAGACAAAAACCAACTCCTGTAGGTCTCTGAAACATAACCAATAGACAGCCACCAACAACACTTTTAGGAAGAGGCATAAAGGGATTTAAAAATCCTTTTTCCTTTTTATTGTTCAGTTTAACCAGCAGATAGGGATCAGCAAATGTTCATTCAGGGCCAGGATCACATTTACAAACGGTGCTTGCCATGCAGATTAAAGGCAATAGGGCTGGCTGTTAATCTTTGACACTGTAATCAGCCCCACTTCTCTCCACTCCATAGTCTTTGCTCTACTTACATTTTATTCTGTCCTGACACAACAGAGCCAGATTCTTAGCTGATAAAAATCAGGATAGTTCTACTGGAGTCAATGAAATATACCAGCTTATGCCAAAAGAGGACCCGAGCCATAATGTTAACACACACACACACACACACACACTCTCTCTCTCTCTCTCTCTCCATAAACTAACAACAGGACCATGTCCACAGTACCATGGGGACATGGCTTATGACTGGTGCTCCTAAACATTATCACAATACAAATAATAATCCTAGTTATTCTTGGATAAAACTCATTAAGATGAAGTTAAGACTAACAGTGTGCAGAAGTAGTTTAAGGGTAAAAACTATTCAAACTCACGAAGTATCATATGGTAGTTAAGGACTTTTGCTATTCGATCATTAGAAAAATTGAACACAAAGAAGTCTGAGGTGAATGCTTTCTCAAGGGACCCAATTTAAAAATTCTTCTCTTTTTTTTTTTTTTTTAAATCAATCAATATACTTGTCCATTCTCAGAAAACTAATTTGAAGTAAGTGTTGATTTGGGGTTGGGTACAGAGTTCTTCATACATAAAAAAGCTAGTTATGAGTTCTTGCTTTAAGAGTAGAAATTAACTTAAATTATACTATGGAGCTGTGATCAGCACCTTCATAATTATATATACATACACACAAACATGCAAAAGGCCTAAGCAACATTAAATAGATTTCTTTGAAACTAAATTGTCTGAAAAATTAGCCAATATCAAACTGCTGAACAAGATAAATATCATTAAGGGAAAAGAAAATCTTCATTATGTTAGAAGAGAAAAAACCCACACAAATGTTTTCCAGCCTGCTCACAGACAGGGAATAACATGTTTTAAAACATATCAAAGGGTTAAATTAATTTTCATTAAAATTTAAATTTGAGAAGGCTCCCTTCTCCCTTCCCCCTCCCCTTTGAACGTTTGACTGGCAACCATTTCATATTTCAATCTCGGCAGAACAAATTGAATTAGATGTTGAAACCAAACTCTGCTCTGTTCTCTAAAGCCTACATGCTCTGCTTGTGCTAATCCTTTTCGTTGCTGCTGCAGAGCACAGAGAAGCTCAGCAAGAAATCTGCCCCACCACAAAAGACAATGCAAAAAAAATTCAAACCCACAGCCCCGCAAAGCCTCGCTTAAATTGTCTTCTGTGTGACACATGTGCCTTAAAGGGACTAGAGTCAGATCCCCTCCCATCCCAGACCCTACTGCTGGCTGTCAACAGTAAAATGAATATCAGCTACTTGTTGTCTTTACCTCTAGGAAGTGAATCTGCCTTTTGGTCCAATCTTTAACCATTTTATAAACAACTTTTGGAAAATCATTTCAAAGGAACCTTAGAGATTTTATCCAGAAACTTAACTTCTCTTTTACATAATTTCCACTCCCTCCCTGCCCTTCCAGTTCTCAGTTCCAAATATGCAAATTCCATTACCACAAGCCAATTGGAAACCTTCCCATCAAAAGATGCATCTCTCCCTAGCCTGTCTTCTCAATTTCATGCTGTGAAATCATAATACTCTTGATGACCTCACAGCTAGGTTGAGACTGGTCTTTCCATTTGTTTTTTTCCCTGCCCAACAGCATAGTAGGTAAAAGCAGAATCAACTAGTGCACAGAGCAGGAAACAGGAATGCCGTGTTATTTGTCATTTGAAATATGGTAATGCCACAGGTACTTTGTAAACAGAGCAAAAAGGTAAACCTTGACACAGAGGCCATGTCCAGACAAACGTGGCCGTGCAGTATGCAGTGCCGCAAACACATTCAAGTGTTCTCTGCACTGCAAGGGCGTGCTGCCTGTACGTGCACTGCTTCATTTTTTTCTGCAGGTTTTCATGATCCCCTGGATATCCAGGGGGTCAAAAAAACCTTGTGGAAAAAAAAAAACCCAGAGCAGCACGCACACAGGCTGCATATGCCACTCAGAAGCGGAGCCAGGCTACCTGGAGCCACACTCTGGCTGCTGGCAAGGCTCTGTGTGACAGAATCACAGCAGCTGCAGCCCTGGGAGGCCCTCAGGACCCCAGGTAAGGCTGCTGGGGTGAGTCCAATGCTGGCCCCAGCCTCCCCTACCCCACCTGGGGTACCTGCCGTATGCCCAAGAGCATGTGGCACAGGTATTCCCCAGGGACAAACAGCAGTGGCACAAGTGGCACTGCTACTTCTCCTCAGGGAACCAAATGCCCATGGGAGTTTAAACAATTTTAATCCCATCTCTGCTACTAGCACGTGGTCTCATCTCAGGAATGCTGTTTTAACAGCCCTGTGCCTCAGTTTACCCACCTGTAAACTGAGACCAGTACCCAACAGCCTTTAAAGGATGCATTATGTTTACACACTGCTTTGAATATAAGAAGTTTTGCTCATGGGCTGGGCATTGTTGTGTGTGTCTACACTGCATGTAGAGTATAAATACCCAAGCTAGCTCAGGCACCAGAAGTAGCCCAGAGTTAGACACCCTTTCAATCCTCAAGGTGGCTCAGAGATCTCTACACTAAACTGCAATCTATGTGAGTGTACTCAACTTTCTCTGGTGCACACCTGGACCTACATCTTGGGGTTACATGTCAGGTAAAAGCAACAGTTCACTAGTCTCAAACTAGACGTACATGTCTGGCAACATTACAAGATCACCAGTGTAGTTCAGTGCAACTGAAACAGCAGAGGGTTGCAGGCTACCTGAAAAAGGTATAATGGCAGACACTGCTCTGGCCAGCAGCAAAGGACCAGAGTGGCAGACTGCCGCTGATCAGGGACAGAGCTGCTCGGGGAGTGCTGTGTGTAGATGCTTGCTCAGAGGCTGGCTATACTGCTCCTGGCTCTAGCCAATGCCAGCTGTCCTTTCCCCTTGTGTTGCTTTTTCCCCTCCTCCATGCCTTGTCTCTTGCTGCCTTCTCAAGAGGAAGGTGTTAACAACAGCTGTATCTGGAGGCATCCTTAAATTAAAGCTGTTCCAAAGGGACATGCAGTATTTCAAGGCCCTGTACTTATTCCAGATGCACTGTGTGAGGCAGGCGGTTATTTAACCCAGCTTGGATTATTCCTGCAGTCACGTAGCCACCTTCTCTTTTATCACAAGAGCCCCAATGCTGTGCATGCTTCCGTCACATACAGCAGCCCTGGAAGGCAGACATATTAGAAAGGTTATTGGTCAGCCGTAGGCCCAGATGTGTTTTGAGTCACTATTCATAAGGCCACCAGGGTTGTGGGTTTAAAAGAAGTCCAATAATAAGTAAGGTTATGAGCATCCCACTGCTAGGTGTATTGGTTAGTCTTGCAACAATAGACAACAATCGCTGAGAGGAAAACAGCCTCTCTCAGCACAATCTACGCTAAACACAAACAACACATGCAGCTGGGAGCTGCTGGACTTTCTGTACATGCATCAAAAAGGGGGTAGCTCTGGGGACTTATCTAAGGCTGAGAGGGATCCTCCCTGTACTTCCTTAAAAATAATTAAAATTAGACAATGCAAAACAACAGAAAACTAGGAAGCAATCCAGCATTGGCTAGGAGATCAGAATTAGCTTGAACATCAGCCCCCAGCATGTGAAGGCCAAACTTGCTCCCTTCCTGGGGAGTGGCTTTACAACCAGAGAAAACAATGCAGTCCCAGTAGCAAAGGTCATCTTAACCTTTTTCTCCCAGGCACAAGGGTTCCTCCTTTAGTACTCGGCCTCACCCCAGTCAGCGTTTGGTAACCTGCAGCACTCATTACAAGTGCCATGAGTAGCCCGTGTTGCATGCAACAGATCAAGGTGCGGACAGACAGCACAGCAGCACACAGAGCAGGAAGCAGAAAACAGAGCAGTACATCACGCCAGGAGCACAGCGGAGGGAGCAGAAAGCTCAGCAGCCAACCAGGCAGGGGAAGGGTATGAGACTGGTACTCAGGGAGGGTGTGGTGTTAATTTGTGGCAGGCTTGGTTTCCACTGCCCTATGTCATCCCCTTTAAGTCACTCCCACCTGGAGGTGAATTAATGAAATCTCTGCCTGACCACAGCAAATCAAAAGAATGCACCCAACCCTTTCTCAATACCAATACCTCCTTAAGAGTGGGATCTTTCCAGTCATACACCAGGGACAGAAGTTACACGTAAACCGGTTTAAGAAAGAAATCGGTTTAAACCTGTAGCAGAACAGAAGCTCAGAGCATATAAACCAGTTTCAAAATGGCTGAAACTGGTTTAAGATAAACCTGGCTGAACATAGTATCAGACTGAACTGATTTGAGTCAAACTGGTTTATGAAACTTCAGTCCCAGACTCTTTCCTGGTTCAAGTTAAATCAGAGCCCCCCAGTATGCTTTCCAGCCCTGGGCTAGCTTATGCTGTCCGCTCCAAAAAGCAGGGCTGGCCCTGCCCCTCTGCTCTGTAGCAGTGAGGCCTGGCTGACAAGGGGGTGGGGCAAGCCCAGCTGGGGATGTGCAGCAGAGGTGGCCCTCAACAAGACAAGCCCTGGCTGGGGCCAGGGAGGGGGTGTTAAATACCCCTCCCCCACTCAAATTTACTGCTGGCTGCAACTGTGGACTACAAATTCCAGAGGCACCTAGAAGCAGGAAAAGGAAGTGATGAGCAACCCTGCAGAGTCCTGGTTCTCTGATTTTGGACTGCAGGAAGATGAAGTGAACACACAGCCCATGCTGACTAGGTGACAGGCATGCTCTAGGACCCCCTGGCTTCTGGCCTTAGCCACTGCAGGCATGTGGCTGCATTTCCTGAATCAAAGGTAAATGTCTGTTCACTTCTGTTTCAATTTAATTTGTGCAGCTTAGACTAACCTGCAAAGGCTGAATCAGTTCAGGGTTTTTTGACTGTCTGTACTTAGCCATTATGTCAAAGTCCCAGGGAAAGAGTTAATATGCAAAATGGCATGGAATCTATAAAACGACTATGTTACTGATGTTCAAACTGGGTCAATCTTTTTACTCTTCTTACTAAAGATAAATATTTACAATGTATTATGCACATTTTGGGAAAATCCTTACCAAGTATTCAGCTCTAAGAATGAAAAAAAGTTCTACATACAGAGTTTTAAAACTCTATAATGTGCAAAAATGACTTTGTGTTGTAAACAGACATGTTGTAAGCTATTGTAATCTTACACAAGCTAGTCCTGGTGTTAGTTCCAATGGCAGGAAAGTAAAAAAGACAGTTTCACACCCAGAAATAGTACTGTAAGCTTCAGTGTAGATCCCATTACTGGCTCACCTAGGTCTTCTGCAAGATCAGGGCTGTTTTTGAATAGCAGCTTCTGATAGGGCTTCTCATAAGCCCTTTGCCTCCTTGTGGTGCCATTCAAGGACAAAAAGAGATGAAGTGTCCACAACCCTCTCTTAGCTCATCCACAATTTAAAGCATCTGATCAGCCTTTGGAGAGAGGTAATGAGGTGGATCCATGCAGTTGCCACCTCAAAAAAGTCAAAAGTTGCTCAAGGGGAAAGCATTTTTTTTCCTCAGTCACATTGTTGTGGATCCTAATGAAGGTGACTGGCAATCAGAGTCCCTTCAGGAAGCGGTAATGAGGAGTTCCAGTGGATCAATTGAACAATCATAGTAGTACCATTCTTCCCAGCTTGGCATCTAAGATAGCAGTACTACAATTTTTCCTTGACAAAACCTCATTCCTGTGATCCTGATGGATCTGCACTGACATAAAAAAGGAAAGATAGGAAGGCTATTTATAGTAAAAGTAGTTCTTGAAGATCTGATCATTGTGGATCCTCAAGACCCTTCTTCTTCCTCAGAATAGGAAGTGTAGCAAGCAAGAATCTCTTCCCTGAACTCATACAGAAACCTTTCTATGGTATCATTGAAATCACGTTTTTCTGTGGTAGGCTCTCATGAGAAGGGTACCTGGAGAAGGGATGTGGATGTGAATAGGGTAGCCATGGGCTACTATACCCAACATCCATTTGTACCAGGCCACTTTAGACCAAGCCCAATGAAAAGAGGCAAGTTGGATCCATAAGGCAATTGCTAGCTCTTGATTATTTCTTACAAGTCGACAGGAAATAGTTTCTTAAAATGCTCTCAGGAGATCCTTTCTGAGGATGATTTACAAACCACACACTTATGTGAAAGGAGGGGCAGCAGAGCAGACAGCTCCCAGGTTCCTTCTTGCTGTTATGGGCAGGAAAGAGGAACAGAGGGAGAGTCATGGTCACTCTGCTCTTGTGGCTCTCACATGGGAGCAGAAGGTGGCACAGGCACATGCATGGCTCCAATGAGCACCACCATTCAAATGTCCTATCTTACATGTGGAAGGCAAGATATACATACAGGTATGGTGGGACAGACAGACAGACAGACGGACACTGCTGCAAAAAATGTAAAAAGCTGTTTAGCACATACTTCCAAATGAAAGGTGAAAGTGTAGCCCCATCCAGCCACCTGCAGTGAACAGGAATTTACAATAAATGCACCCAATTAAATAGGCAAAACTACATTTACGCATGGAAACTCACCAAGCAAAAACTGCTGCATGACTGGAATATTAAGTTAAACTTGGCAGTAAGCATAGGAATGCTCATATCTGCAGGTAAGGATGAAATGTGCCTCTATATCTGTCCTCTGCATCATAAGTAAATGTCCTTAAAGCATGTGTAGCCAATAACATCCTGATGCACTAGACTCTAGCACCAGGGCTGGGCATTTCTATGACAGATTTGCTCTAAGGCTTTAAACACAGGTAGAGGGAGAGCTGTGATCTGCCATCATGGCTGCAGAAGGGTGCCTCAGGTCTGACTCCTAACATAATTAACCAGCATTAATTTCAACAGAAGCTATTACACCATCCCTAAAGCATGAACCCCTGGTTTCTTCCTTTCACCCCAAAGCCATGGAACACAAGGATGACATAGTGTCAATCACCACTGAAGACAGCATGAACAAGTTACTTTAAGTAGCTTAAACAGTCAAAGGAAGAAGGCCGCACAACAGCTAGAATCCTATTACATGCCACTTTGGGCCTAGGTGCCTTTTGTTTTGTGTCACTGCATTCCATTTCCAACATTTTTTTCCAGTGAATTTGGTCCTGAAAAGACAGTCAGAACATCTCTCCACACAACTGGTATTTCTGGGACTTGACAAGTACACCTTCCCACTGCAACAGGTCTGCTGGCATGGAGGGGTCTGACTGAGGCAGTCAGTGCTTTGCCTCACTCAGTATCTGGTCTCTCTGTTAGTGGTATTAATTAGCCCCAATTGTGAATATTGACCCTAGAAGCTAGACTAAGAGCAACATTTCTTCTCACATTTGCCAGCTAGTGCTAGCAGTGGGTCACCATCAACCAGGTGATTTCAAACCAGTGACTTAAAAGAGACAAAGAGCGCTGTATCACAAGCCCTCCTAAGCTAGCCACTCCCCTTGCCTGATGACAGTTTTTGGTGGGCGACTGCAGACTACCACATCAGTATCTGACAGCACAGATATCATCCAGCTGAGCTGGTAGCTTCTGAGTGACCTTGAGGTGCCTGGTCCCTACAGAATGAACCTTTGTTCATTCTATGGAGGTCATCAGTAGCAGCACGGGAAAGGAGATTGCCAAGCTACCCATTTTGTGGCAGCTACTATTGGTTGGTCTCTAGACAAGTTCTTCTGGCAGCCCATCTGCTTGCTCAATTGGAGCTAGGGCATGTGAGGGAGTTTGCTAATCTTGGCTTCACTGGGTTCCCTACTGGAACAAAAACTAGTATGTGTAGCAACCTAATGCAGTAATCTGGTGACTGATCTTAACTCAAAGCCCAAAGTGACTGAATTGGACCTGAATCTGATCAACCATTTTCCTCATAGGGCAAAAACACTGATGTGGGTGAAGATAGGTAGCACCTGGGGTTGGAGGGATGGGGGAGAAGGGGGAATTAAATAATAGGCCTGTTTCCAGATGATGGGACAGACAGCTTTTGTGGCTGGAGACTGGGAAATCAGGACTCTTAGTTTCTAGTCCCAAGTCTAAAACTGACTTAAAATCTTAGACTTCTCACTTAGCTGCTCTGCCTTGCTTTCTCTCAGGGGAAATACCTGGCTCATGGAGCAGTGTAGGGCTTACCATTTCTAAGGTACTTGGGGATGCTTGATGAGAAGGGTGGAATATACAAGGATGGAAAGACAAGAGCAGGAGCTATCTGAATGCTCAAAGGAAGCCTATTCCTTCTTTTTTCAAAATCCACTGCCCACTACAGGTGGAAGGAGCATGCACTGTACAAAAGTCTTGGCAAACGGTGAGCAGCAATGTATGATCCTGTGCTGAGCTCTCTGCTACATAATTGCCTCATCTCCATTTGTCTATTTGGACTGCTTGCTGTACCCAGTCTGACATGCAGGCTATAAGCTCTCTGGGGCAGGGACTCCTATCTAAACACAACAGGACTGTGTAAATCAATGACTGTATTGCCCATGTGTTGCCATAACAGGAACAGTAAAAAACAACTCATAATATGCAGTGCATTTTGAGAGTGACTGCCCGCCCTGCCCCAAGTACATGCACCTTTGGGGCACTGTGTAGCAGCAGAAGAGCCTGCTAATGGTCTCCATCATCATCATATTCCTCTTCTATCTGCTGCAGGATTTCATCCAAAATCACGGATTGCTTTTTCTTCTTTGAGGAACCTGCATAGGCCCAGACAGCAGGGAATAGGGTGGGTGAAGAAGAGAGAAGAAAGACACAGTTACAATAACATCTGCACCTCGATGCAATCCTTCTGCAAAGTGATCCCACAACCTGCTTATACTGAGCCTTCTGCAGTACCAGCAACAACCACATCCAAACCCTTTAGTGTTGGCACAGCAAGAATAGGATTTGGGTGTTTCTGCCTCAAAGGCTCTCCTGCTCAAATTACACTGCTCCATCCTGATGCCTTCTAGAAGCTAAGCATCACTTCCAGTGGCAGAGGAGGAGATGGCCAAGTAAGCCCATGCTCCAGTCTCTGCTCTGGTAAGGCCTGGAACAAGGGGTAGGAAAAGAGATGATTGGCTGGGGAAGATCCCATGCTGCTCATACTCTTCCTTAAGAGCAGAGGAGAGAAGAATAATTCCAGATCTGGAAGTGGCTGTTCCCTTATCTTTGCAGAGGCAGCAATGGCAGGGCAGGGCAGTATAAGGGGCTTGGAGAGTGCATCTCTCTCCGCTTCCTTCTTTTAAGATGGGAGATGTGTGCGAGGTGTGATCAGGGACCGGACTGTAGGAGGGGTAGGAATCCTCTAGTGAGAACAGACCTTTGTGCCTCATTGGGCAGTGTCTGTGAGAAATGGATGTCTTGAAAGTTCATGTCAGAAGCCTGCCTGGGAGGTTTAAAGCATTCAACAGGGGAGGCAGGAGGAAGAAAACAAAGCATCCGGTCTCAGAGACGCAAGGGTGAGGGAGATAAGTTAACCTGGAGACCATTCCTTATGCCAAAGGGGCACCTCCTGCACAGGGGAGCAGGTAACCAGCAGCCTCCCCACCATCCCCCCTGGACAGGCAGTGGAGGAGGGAAGTAGGCTGCCCCCCATCAGCCCTTGACCATCTCCCAAGCTGCCTTTACAAATCACTTGCTTCTCTCCTTGCTAGTTCTTCCCCCCATTCCCCAACTCTCTTCACCATCTCATCCCCTTCCCACATAAAGCCCTCAACTATCATTTGCTTCTTTGTAATAATCAAGCTCTGGCAGCACACAATGGCCTCTGGAAATTGAATTTGCAGGGAAGTAATGGGAGCTGTGGCAGTGGCAGCAGCCAGAAACAGAAGGGCAGGTGCAGCAAAGCATGAACTAAGTGCCTGTCACTCTCCTGGCTCATGTTAACGATGGGGCTCTGCCACGGAGACGAGCCTGATTTCACTCTGATCCCCAAAAAGGGGCACTCCCTGGGGCTAAGCATTCCACAGGAGCAAGGGCACTGTGAGGAACAACCACAGCTCTCTGCCACCAGGGCCAGCTGGATGTTTAACTCTTTGTAGTGGTCCACTGGGCTAAAGAGCTTTTGCAAACAATGCAAATAGGCCCTGCTTTAGAAAAATACACTGGGTCTCTTGAAATGCCAGCTTCTTTACACCTCCCTCCTCTACTGAATTCATTCATAAGGAGCAAGAAAAGGGGGCATGGAGTCTCCAGACAGGATTCATGCTAGTAAGGTTTCTGGGTACCAGAAGCAAGGCAAATGTTGCCGAAAGGTAGAGGAAGAGAGACCAGCTTCGTCTGACACTTATCAGAAGAGGCTATGATCCATTCCAGATAGGACTACACTCTGTCTTGGAGGTACAAATACTTGTGTCCAGTGATCACCACCACACCTTCTTGACCTGCCAGACTGATCCCAAATGTTACTTGTGACTTATGCTGTGTTACTCAGTTGTGATTAGTTAATTAAGTCACATGGTCCTTTACTGGCCCCATCTTTGACTGCTGATGCCAGCACAACTGTTTGCCTGACACTAGCTCTTTGGGAATGTTTGACATTTGGGGTAACTTGCTTGGGTGAATTATTGTCCAGAGAGGACCCAGAGGGCAGTGTGCACAGCTGGGGTTAATTAATTTAAGATGCCAGGGTGAATACCCAGGAAAAATTTAGCACTTGGCTG
>NW_017729001.1:3323776-3324294 GCF_001723915.1 Gavialis gangeticus | reverse complement strand
GAAAAATTTAGCACTTGGCTGTAGTGGCAATGGAGACTTTTACCCCTGCTCATTGAGATGATGGCCCAGCAGTAACCTGTCTCTAATCAGCAAGAATGCCCACTCCATAGGAACCACAGACAAGCTCCCTACCCCCTCCTCCCCATGAGAAGTATAGGAACAGCTGTTTAAACCCTGCTCCTAGACATCAAAAGCCTCACTGGGTTTCTCAAACAAACAAACATACCATAGGACTGAAGAAAGGTGTAAAATAAATAAATGGAACAAGCTGTGCATTTTCTTTTACTATTACAGCTGCTGCTGGAGATAAACAACAAGTAAATGTCACAAAACATCAATACAGAAGAAATTAACCTGACAAAGGCTCACATCACCCCCCTTCCTTCCCCCCTGCAGGGTTGGTGGGCTAGCCTTGCCCCAAGCTGTCTGCTCGGGCTCCTGACTTCTGGCCTGGGCCACTACAGGCATTTGTCTGCATTTCTGGAATGAAAAGTGAATGTCTGTTCACTTGCTTATCA
>NW_017729001.1:3310583-3323513 GCF_001723915.1 Gavialis gangeticus | reverse complement strand
CCCCCCCCAAACAATTTTGCATTTCTGGAGTTCCCATCTAATGATTTTATTTTTCAATTAATTCCTTGACAGAATGCCAGAATTGGTCTCCCTCCACTTCTGCACTTCATGAATTCTGTGGGAAACAGGCAGAAGTGGGGGGGAAAAAAGATGAGAGAGGAAAAAATATATTTTCTTGACGTGCCTTCCACCTCTGAGGGAGACCCTTGGAGAGATTAAAGGGACTAGAATCATCTATTAAGAAAGCAAAGAAACCTAAAAACATCCTTAAAGGGAGAGGTACGGTGGCAGCTGTATTTGGCCCAAGCACTGAAAGCCAACCCAGTGAAACCTGTCTGATGAGCTAACCTGTTTCAAAGCCTGGCACTTCACAGATATCGGCAACCTTAACTCTGCCCTAGAACCCTACCCAGCTACCACCTGCAGACCCTGTAGTACTGCCCAACCGCCATCTGACTAGCATTGACACTGTGTCATTTCCCACCTTACTTTCCAAATTCAGGATGGACATCTTCCCCCCATTTACTGCCATTGTTCCTTCCCCTGTCTCCATATAGGCTAAAGACCACACTACATTGCTACTGAGAAACGAGAATATCTCCTTCACATGCAGGCAACAAATCCAGAAGACACCTTATACTACAGATTGAACGAAGGAAGAGTTACAAATGGACCCTGTCCCACTAATTTACATGTGGGACCACGGACACACAACGGGGGCTGGAGTCCAATATGAAATAATAGTTCTGTACCACTATAAAGGAGATCAGAAACAAGCTACATACATTTAGGGAAGGCAAAAATTGCTGCCAGCCTGCATTTATGCTGAAACCTTAACTCCTAGTTCCCAAGTTTCAAACAAAAGCCAACCAGCCAACCAACCAGGAAAACCTCCTCTCGATATACAGCAAAGTCAAATGATTTGGTGTTGCTTAAACAAACCCAAAACCATTAATCATAGTAGAATCCAACATGTTGATAGGTTGCTTGTGACTTTGGCTTATCTATAACACCCATTTCTAATGTGCTTTTAATCATCTCTAATCCTCATTACCCATGTTGTACACAATGCTTATAATATTTTATCGATCACTTAGGAGTCCTTCATAAACTATTTACTACACACAAAAACCTATACTAACAGAACATTACAGTTACAAAATCTAGTGCCCCAAAAAGCAGGAAAGGAAAGAATGAATACCACCTGTGCAATCTTAATATGATCACATATGTGATACAGTAGATGCAGGCTGAGGATCTCACCTTGCCTTCCCCAAAAGAGGCATGAAATGCTAGTGGCTTGTATCATTCTCTCTTGCAGTGTGTTAATGCCCAACTTTTAAAAAAAATTGTTCAACATTTTCTGGGACCATGGGTGCTCCATAATTAAAACAAACAACCCATTCAACACAAAATGTCAGATGCATTGTAACAGATATGTGTGGGTTCAATCCTCATCACCATAGCACTAGAGCCTCCAGTGTAACAGAGGCCTCTGCACAACAGCCATACAAGGTAGGATACAGGTTCCCCTTGCTTTTTGCTGTACATGCATTCCTGGAAAACAGTGCATTACTCACATTTGCATGAAGGAAACCCACTTTACAATGTAACAAATAGGGATACATTCCAAGACCTTGACTGTACTGACCCCCAGACCCATTTCTACCACTTTTACAAGACAATTTTGGTATTCACCAACAGCAGACAGTAAATGCAAACACAGGACACTATTATAATAGGGATGGCAACTACAGAAATACATGTTACAGACAACAAGCAAGGAGCACAGATCCACACAGGACACTATATTTTGGTGTACATCACTCCCACGATGCGCCGCACGAAGCAGCTGACTGCGGGCTTCCACACCAATCACGTAAGAGTGAATTTACCTTACATATAACAAAATTTTGGTATAAAAACCATCATTGCATAAGAGCAAATTCACACATACAGAACCTGCATAAAGCGAGGGAAACCTGTAGTGCTATTATCTTAATTTGAAAGCCTAGGAGATGAGGTACAAGGAGACCAAGAAACATGTGCATCACTTACTCTGTATTCTTTGTGCTGCCTGGGAGGAAATTTTGACAATATTTTACACACACACACACACACACACACACACACACACACACACACACACACTCTGGAAGTTAACCGATGTCACACAGGCTGGTAGTGGCCAGATATAAAACTCGGGACTCCTGGCTGCTCCCTCCCTCTCCCTCCCCCAGCTAACACACATTTCTGGGAGCTGGAAATATCTGTTCCAAGGTGCACAAGCAGCACTGGCAGGGAGATTTCAGCAGCTGAGCACGTACATCTGAAGGAGCTTAAGAAATCTGAAAAGGGCTGCAGAAAGCCTTGTGAATGGGACACCATCTAGGAAAGAACTCTTCCCTCTCCTAAGCTGCTTGCCTTTTGTTTAGTTCAGTAATACAAGCTGGCAGGGGGGACTGGCTGGCTCTGGGGATGAGTAATGAGAATGCAGAGCCTTTCACCTCTAGGTCATCACTTGCAATCTAGCTCAGATCACAGAGTGAAACTTACCACTAACCAATGGCTCTTTGGTGGCCTGTGGGAAGTCAGTCAGTCACCAGTGTGGTCTAGTGGTCAGGTGCACTTCACCTCTGCACCAGCAAAAACCAACCAGGCTCCAAAAGAGCCTCTGTAGATTTAGCCAAGAATGAATGGGTTGCAGGGACTCAGCTCTTGTGGCATTAGACAGCACAGCTGCGACTCCAACAGGGGTGGCAAAGGGTTTGGACACCAGCAAAGGCAGGGGGTGGGGGTGAAGAGCTCTGCCAAGCCCTGTGCTTGCTGTACTGTTCTGGGGATTCAGAATGTGGAGCTGTCAAACTAGCACCTCTCCTAAATATCAAATAATAATTATATTCTAAAATACATACACAGATTCTGTAGCAGCCCTGATGAAATAATTAAGGAGGCTGGGGCGAGTCCCTGGCTCTGTTCCAGACTTCTTGTGACACTTTAGCTACATCAATCCATGCCTAAGAGTCCCAATTTGTCAGTCTCGTCTGCAAAGTCCAAGGAATATGCACAGAGTCTTGTGTAGTGGGGCTTTGAGCTGTGTACAGACATTACAGGCAGGCCCTCATGCTCTTCCTAAACAGGACCCTGCTACCCAGATGAGGGATTCTCAGTGATTACGTAGGCACCAGCTTGCTGGGAGCATGAACAATCAGTTTGCCATTGGTGCGAACGTCACTGTTGTTCTGATCTAGATTCTGCTGCTCTGAGTAGGGTAGGGTTTGCCTGCTAACTAGCCCATTTTCTTTCTTTAAACCAGGGACAGGCAACCCCCAGCATGGGTGCCAGAGCATGGCATGCAAAAGCATTTTGCTTGGCATGCACACCTCAAGGTGGACAGTGGGAAAGGGGCCAGGCCTGCGCTGCCACAACAAGCAATTGGGCCCCTCGCAGCTACCCTGCCATCTGACCCTGGCACACCAGCATCTTACAAGTCGAGGTTGCAGGTGTTTTTGGCACTCTGCCCAAAAACGTTGCCAACCCTTGCTTTAAACCATAGGGAAAGATAGTGGGGGTGGGGCACGAGGGGGATTACCACAGGATTACATGGCAGGGCTGCGGATGCCACACTAATCCTGCAGGGTTTTACTCTCTGGGTACGACATGTGTTTGCATTAGTTACAGATGCTCTTAAAAAGAAAACTCCACAAAGTGGAGGGGAAGAGAGGTACATGGAGGTGAAAGGGACACATTTGTAATGAAACGACATTCAGGGACTTCAAAGAGTTCTTGGAAAGCAACTGATCTACAATGGTCATAGGTAGAGTAGCCACCAGAATTTTCAGGGGGGTAGAGAAGAATGGGGGATCTTCTAAAAGACTATGTAATAGCAGCACTGGGTTTGATGCTTACAGGAACTGCAATATTAGATGAAACTAATGCTAGCCCAGTGTCCTGGCTTTAACAGTGAGCAGCACCAGGTGTTTCTGAGAAGGGTGAAAACCTGCATTGTAGGCAGCGATAGAATAATCTTTCCTTTCTGTGAGATATATGCAGGTTGTCTGAAGCAGGACTCTGGACAGGTGTCCATGCTGTTCAGAACGTAAAGCAGACACCTGGCAGCAGTATGCTCACTGCTTAATGGCCTGCTCTGGGGGACAAACCATGGTCTTGCAGAGGCAGGGTTTCCTGAAGGGCATGGCCTAACCAGGTTACTCATGCTGAGAGCTCTCATCACACTCCCGGCTCAAGGGAGCATCCTCCTAACCTCCTTTTGCTCATCTTTTAAAGCTCACTACAGCAGGTTTCTTTAACCTTTAATTTAAAAGAAAATAGATATTATTGGGTCAGATGCTCAGCTGATGTAAAGTGCTTTAGCATCACAAGTGCAGACTGTAAAGCATGAATTAGGTTCTCATCTGGCATCAGCCAACCTCAAATGAAGACCCAGTGACTTGCAGCACCCGAGTATTTGACCCATTATTTTCACGTGCCCCACAACCTTCGGCAGAGATAGAGGAACTGGTTATAAAAGGTTTCTGCTTCACTGCCTTGCATTTCCTGCATCTCGTTAGTACTGAAACATGAGATACATCCCTATCATGCCCCCTCCCAAGCTTGCATGCTTACCATTTGTATACACCCACCACCCTTAATGCACAGGCCACCCCCCCCAAATAAAAAGTCATCCTTTCTCTTTCCTAAGTCGAGTGCAAAATTCCCCTTCTGTCAGTTTAATTCTTTGATCGATGGGGAAGAGCAGGAAAAACAGCCCCGCGCAGCTGGTTTCCCAAGTTACCCCTGGCAGGAGATCGCTGGCCCCGCTGGTGATGGCTGAGTGAAATGTTTGTGGAGCGCAGAGAACACAAGTCAATAGTAATTTAGCTGGATTGGGAGCAAGTACCTTCCCTGCACGGATTGCATCTCCCAGGAGAGAAGGAGTGTGTGTGTAGGATATTACCGACTCGCTCAGAAATATTTCCCAAAACAACACTTGCCAAAGTGGGGGGTGAAAAGGGAAAGGGGGGGAAGGCGTTCACATGACTCTCTGGAATTGCAAGACTTACATGGGGAAGGGGGGCAGGAAGACTGTGTCTATTCACACTCTTGTCTCCCCTCTTTAAGGCAGTGCTCCTTCAACAAGCTGACTGGACTGAGCAGAGTCCGGTTAAAAAAAGCACCTAGAATTAATCCACAATTACAATTTCCCAAAAGGTAAACAAAGGGTTGGAGCAATGCCCCCCCAGCGTCTGTTGCTTTGTTCTCATCTTAAGTGCACACTAGTTCATACATAAAAGCCCCCCTCACATGGAGGGAAGAGGCAGGAAAGCCCTCAATGGAAAATTGTATAGGAAAGTCTTCCCCATCACCAAAATCCTCCCTTGCAGGTACACACTAGAGACTCATTGCTGGCAGAGTTCCCAGGGGGCAGGTAAGTCAGCTGGCTCCAGCACAGGGCTTCCCCTGATGCCACATGAATATGGGAGCTGCAGGCACATTGTGTGAAGCCTCTGTGGTAGAGGCCAGCTGGCCAGGCTGTGCTCCTTGCTCCCACATGCAGCACTGGCCAGAGCCACACGCTGCTGGGAGCTTATGCCTATGCATGGCACGAGCGCCCCCAACTGCTGTTGCTGGATGCAGTGGGGGCTGCACATCACGTGGGGGAGTGTGTGGGGGGTCTCTACAGTCCCCCACCCTCTCTCACACACCCACACCCATGCAGGTCTGGCTGTGCTGTACATGGTATCCACACTGCATGCAGAACACAGAACCAGCCTGGGCCACGCACAGCTGCTCTGGCATGAGAACTGCATAGAATGCATGCTCCAGACTGGCCCCACGTGCTGGGTGCAGCATATGCCAGACTGTTTTTGTGCATGCCTGGGCCTGCGTGTACTGCATGTGTGAGAGGCTGGTCCAAGACCTACAAGCAGCACTGTGCGCCAGCTCGCAGGGCTCTGCAGGCCACAACTTTGACACCCCTGCCTTAATGGAAGAGGCAAGGAACTCTGTACCAGAAAACTACAGAACAGCCATTTCATCAACAGAAGTTTCTTCTTCACTCCCACTCACCAGTATTTGCCTTCGGCTTTTAAACAGAAGGGTTTCTTTCTCTTACAATTCCTTTCCCCTCATTCCTTTACTCTGGATGTTTTCTTTAACCATAAGAGCATCTAATTCTTTTCTTGGTTTCAATGCTACTTTATAGCTGTGTTCCTCAAATAATGACATGTCACATAGAAAGAAGAAGTATTCAAAGCTGAACGAACGAAAACATGTTACCTTTTGGATCTCTCTGAATGCCCTCTTTACTGGTATTAAGAGAAAAAGAGTCCAAAGGAACAAGAACACTGAACTCTAGCATTAGCTACGTACAACACTATACTGAAAGAGGGTAAGTGCTGGCTCAGCCTGGCAGAGCAGGGGCATATAAAACAGCAGTAGGGAGGCAGCACTGCTTTGTAGACCATTTGTGGGACAATATTGTCTAGTGGTGCCCCTCATTTGAGAGACATTTTAAAACTGGAAAGGACCAGAAAAAGCTATACCAATGAACAGAGGTTACAAAAACCAGTTCTGTTTGTTTATTTTAGCTATTTAGCTTACGGAAAGGAAAACTAAGCAGTGATTCAGTTGCAATGACAAATACTGATATGGAGAAGGGACTCTGCATACCAGATATCTCTTTAATCTACCAAAGGCATACTGAGAACCAGTGGCTGGAAGCTAAAGCTAAAGCTAAATTAAATGCAGCCTAAGGAGCAAAAATGTTCCTGGGCAATTAACCACTGGGACGCAGTGGTTCTCCATCACTTTAATAAGGACTGGATCTCTTTCTGAAAGATATGTTATAGCTCCAGTAGAAGCTATTGGCCTGATACTAGAATCAGCAGGTCAGGTTCTATGCTCTGGTGTTTTAGGAGAGGTTAGTTTAGCGGACATAAGAGGACTCTCTCTGGTCTTAAAAATATACGAATCTATTTATTTTGATGCATACAAATGCTAAATCGGCCATCATCTGCACACAGTAGTAGGACTATCATGAAGGAGGGGGAGTTTATTGTTTGTTTTAGTTAAACTTAGAATGAAAGTGTTGGTAGGATAGTCTCAGAACATGTGCCAATGTGTCATCAAATCGGAACTGGATGGTAACAGAAGGACACATTGTTACAAACCCATCTCTCTCCTCATTAACATTGTGAAGCCTGCCCAACACACACAGGCATGATGTATTAACTTTGGCAACACTTGTATAACCTTGTCAAGCTCATAAGAAATGAAAATTAAAAAGGGTCTTAAAAAATACCAGAACTTCTCAAAATACTCTTTAAATTTTTTGCCATCAATTAACATGAAGTAGGAACAAAACCAACTACACTAGGAATATATCCTGAAATTCATATAAGGTATGGTATTTCTGTGGCCTTTTTGTCTTGCCCTACGCTAGGCCATGCAAAACTTCCCTGATACATTTGTTGTTTGCTTACATTTCTGGGCAAATCTTATTAATAACCAGGAAAAGAGCCAGACATAATGTAGTCCAGACATATGCTGCACGGTTTTGCCGGCACAGCACTGCCAATGCAGCTTGATAAAAACATGCAACACCTCATTCATTACAGGAGCCTCACACGATTGCAGACCACAGACTTATTCAGTTAATGCAAATAGCATGCATTTTTGGGACATTTTTGGTCTGAAAAGACTTCAAAGCACTTTACAGAAACCTGAGGAATTGCTTAATTGCCACAAATAGCCAGCTGCCTCTGGTATGGTTATGAAGTGGCTGTTTCACAATGCACATCACCACTGTGCAGGACATCAGGACAGGAAAAGAATGCAATGTCAAACCAAGCTGAAGAATGGGGGAAAGGGACTGTTATGTTGAGGACATCTACTCCCTGTTCTCCTCATGTGTGGACAGCACAGCTGAAGTAGGGACTGAGATGAAAATAGTTCAGCACACCAAAAAAAAAAACAAAAAACAAAGAAGCTTTTTGGTGAGAGGGAGCTCTTGGAAAAACTGGTATGTGTTGTGATCTTGTCCTTAACTCTGGGTACTGCCTTTCCCTAGAGGTGCTGGATTCTTCTCTGCACATGATGCCCAGAGCCTTGGTGGTCAGAAATGCTTTCTAATACCGCCATCCCTTAGCTATTTTCACACAGGCAGAAGTCTGTGCCCTTTCTCTCAGATGCTGACAGACCATGGGAATACATCCCTTGGTGACATCTGGCATCTATGAATTGCTCCAGCTTTGAAGATGAACTCTAGAAGCTACCCAGAGACTTGGAATCATAGAAAAGTATGGCTGGAAGGGACCTTGGGAAGTCATCTAGTCCAACCTCTTGCTCAAAGCAGGACCAGCCCCAACTATATCATATCATCCCAGCCAAGACTTTGTTTAGCCAGGTCTTAAAAACCTCCAAGGATGGAGATTTCACAACCTCCATGAGTAACCTGTTCCAGTGTTTTACTACCCTCCTAGTGAGAAAGGTTTTCCTAATACCTAACTCAAAGTTTGAACTTGAAACCACTGCACCTTGTTTGGTCACCTGCCACCACTGACAACAGTCTAGCTCCAATCTCTTTGAAACCACCCTTCAGGCAGCTGAAGGCTGCTGTGAAATCCCCTCTCCATCTTCTCTTCTCCAAACTAAATAAGCCCAGTTTCCTCAGCATCTTCTCTCATAGGTCATGTGTCCCAGCCCTCTGCTGGACTCTCTCCAATTTGTCCACCTCCTTTCCATAGTGAGGAAGGCAAAATTAGAAACAGTACTCCAGATGTGGCCTCACTAGTGCTGAATAACTTCAGTCAGTTAAGGACTAAATGAGTCTGTCTTGTAAGTAGTACTCATATTGGTCTACTTAATGTTCCAGTGCCCTGAAAACAAGACTTGCTGGCAATCAAATTCTGTAGCCACTTCAAGTATACAACCCCCACCCCCACCTTTAAAGCCCCAAATGGATTAGAACTGAGATTTTTAAAAGTCACTTCCTGCCTACATTCCCCCCATGCCTGGGCCATGAATGATGTTACAGCTGAGACCACTCACTTTCAAGCCAAGAGAAGCCTGAAAGCAGAAAATTCTCTGACTGCAGAATTTGCTCCCAATGGAAAAGATTCCCTGTTTCATTGCTTTCTAGGTGCTGCGGGCTTCCTTCTATCAGATAAACAAGGAACAAATCACTGCACTCGTGCACAAGAAAGAAAAATACATGGATTCTTCTTTTCAGTAAGCAGCTCTGCTAATGAGCCCTGTTACTACCGGATGAGGGGCATGATAGAATCAGATTACAAAGCCTAGGTATGCTGAGGACAGACACCTGAGGAATGCATAGAACAGGAGTATTATTGGGAAGATGGTAACTATTGCTATTGGAAATTGGGCAGGATAAACACATTGCCATGCCTTTCCTGCTTGTGACACATACCACAGATTCTTCAGTGACCAGGAATGGTCACTATGATGCTTGACATTTCACCCAACTATCACAAAAGCACCCGCAGCACCATTATTAGGACCTTTTTCAGTATCAACACAGCCTTGTAGACACTAGGCCCTGAAGCAGTTCTGGGAGGGTTCTCCAGCCAAATATGACCTCATTCTGCTTGCAAAGGTCTGGTGAGATCGTAGTCTAAGGGTGCATGCACTGGGGAAGTGGAACATGGCTGCAAGCTGCTAGTGATGTCTGAACCCAGTTCTTCAGGCAAGAGATAAACATACTAACCCAACAGCATTGCCCTGCCCTGCCTGATCATAACCACAGAAAGCAGGAAAAGAGGAGGGGAGTAAAACAAAACTGTGCATGGAGTCAAATGAAAAGCCATTTCCCTCCTGCCTGAGAGAACAGCAAACAAAGATTTCTGCATCACATTCTTTCTGCACCATTATGCCTTCTCTGCTGAAATCACAGGCACCGCGGCCTGCAGCAGGACTGAAAGCTTCTCTCTGTCATGAGCCTGCTGTTTGAAACGCGCTTTGGATGAATGGTGCGCAGCCAGCAGCTTGCTCCTCTCCTCTGCTTGCCTTTCATTCTTGCTCTCTTCCTCTCCCCACATACGTGGCCAGAAGAGCATCCCCTTCTTTTGCTTCCAGTGTGGGTTCACTTTAGAAAAACAATTCAGTGACAGGGAGGAGGGCTGGAGTGAAAAGACAGAAGTGGCTGTAACACCAGCAAGCAAAGCTCTCCCTTCCCTATTGAGGCTTTCTGTTCTCCAGTCACCTCACCTCTCAGGCTACTGATCTTTAGTGGCTTACGCACCTCTTTGAAAGAGTTACTGTATTGCAAGATGCACGTTCTCAGTTTCTCAGGTATGCATGAGAAAGCAAACAAGTCCGTAATCTACATGGCCAAGGGCACGATCTCCCTGGGCAAGAGCACCATATAATCTGCCCTTCAATTCAAGGGAAAACATTTGCACTAGATTGCAAATAAAAGCTCCGGGTGGCCAGTGCCTCGTTGCAAGAACTAGGGGTCAAAATAGATGGGAAGGCCATGTGCTTCAATGGAAAAAGCTCTCCTAGAAAGAGAGAGACAGAGAGAGAGAGAGAAGAGGAAAACAGAGCGTGCTGCCTGCAAAGGAGGCGGCTCAGGTCTTTGCCAGAGCAGAGTGGGTTCAGGTGGTGTTTGCGTGTTCACAGTACGTGTCCGCTCAGCAGGAAGGCTCAGGGCTGGCAACAAATGGAAAGCGTTCCACTCTGTGACTTGCTCCGCTAATCTAAAGCTCAGCCATACTTGATGGGTGCTTGTGGTCAGCACAGCAGGAGAGCAGAGTATGGGGGTGGTTACAGCTGTTTACACCAGCGAAACAACTAGCTGCGCGGGGATAGAAGGGCTAGGGAGAATAGAAAGAATGACTGGTAGAAAGGTTTGATTTTCAGAATTTTGTACGTGGCTTCATGTAGTGATCTGCATGGTCTCAGCTCACTCCCTGCACAAGCTCTTAGTCCCACTGCAACAATCATGCAGAGTACAACACCAGAAGGCCAATGCTGGATTAGAAGGGGAGCAGAGGAAGGATTTCAGAACAAGACTGCAGTGCACTGGCACACAAAGTTGTGTATAGCACAGCACATGCCCACATCATGTCTGGCTCCACCAATGCAAAATCAGCTTCCCTGCCCCCAGCTCAGATGAAGGGCTACACTGGGAAACACTATGGTGATAGAATACCATGAGCAACTGCTTTGCAAGGGAGAGATGTAGCTGTAGTTCACCACTGCTTATTTCTCTTCTTTTCATTTCCCTTATTATTACAGTGGTGGAATAGGGTGCAAGGTAGGATGTTAGAATGGAAAACTCCGGGCCACTCAGAAGCAAGCAAAGTATCCCAAATATAGTCACAGCACAGGGATCTCAGGCAACAAGTGAAGCCAGGGGCCGAAAGCAGTTGGGATCTCAGGCAACATCATCATCATTAAATATTTACAAACCTTACCAAATTGCCAGGAGGCTTGAAGCAGGGCCAGGGCTGCTGCACTGGGTATTTTATATAAAACCTAGATAGCCCCTTCTGTTAGGGTCTGCACTTAAAGCATGAAAAAGAAACAGCTGTCTCCCTGGAAAGACTGAATCCAGAAGCCTTTCTGTAACAATGCACTAGCCTGCAGTGCCCCAGAGACGTTTTGTTATGAACATTCCTTTTAAGCAGATGCTCTAATAGACTTTGCTTCAAGCCCTGATTCCAATATAGCGGGTCAAGCCTATTACATCTTCCCCAGAAAACTTTGCCAAGCATGAACTAGCTGAATGCCAGCTAGAAGCAGCAATTAGTCTGGAGCATTTTTTCTGTGGGTATATGGGGAGCTACAAGGACAAAATCGCTTGGTCTGTTTCTTTCTTTTCTAGCACCTCAACATCAAGAAGAGTTTGAGGCCAGACAAACACCTCCTTTGCTCTTGTTTTCAATCCCTGATGGCTGTAATTTAACCCTCCCATATCCCATAGCTAAGATCCTGAGGATCCAATGCTTACTCGGCTCCCAACCTATATCTTCTGTTGAGTTTATTCTCTGCTACATCAGTTCCCAATGACACACCAAGCAGGACACCTGCTGGGGTCTGGTGGGACCTGCTTGTAGTCCTGCTTGGGGTAGGACAGGGTGGGCAGGGAGGAGGGGGTAACCTGCATTAGATCTGTTGTCACCACTAAAAGTCACAATCAGATTTCCAAATGGCTCCTGGAGGTTTAAGGTTCCCATGGATTGAGAAGACAGGAGGTTGAAAGTCCTAAGTAACAAAGGGGACCAATGAGTCATCTTCCTTGTAGCTCCCTTCTCCAAACCTGGGCCAGATGTAGACCACCTTGAGAACCCTCTACTCCCAAGTCTAAACATACTCTTCCTGCTAGTGCACTGGCACCCCCATGCAGCTGTCAGTCCCCGAGGGCTGTAATTCAGCTATCCTGCTCTCACTCTATCCATCACATTTACACAAATCCCCAAGGTGGACTGCCTTCTAAATGTCTTTACCTTGTGCATTATCCTGGGGCTTAACAATCCAATATTGGTGCAGCCAAGGATAATTACTCTCCATTGATGATAAAACACCCTGAATCCTGTCAGGCATGGCAATTTGCATCTTACAGTGCCTAGGATCAATAGATACAACAAAGGAGTGAAACCTGATTAGAGGTTGCATGCCTCTCAATGGAAAGGGAAGAGCTGATTGTTTTGCAGGGTTGAAGCCTTGGTTAAAAGAGAACCAAAGGTTTCCCATTACAGCACTGCCTCCAAAACTAAAACTTTTTAAGAAGAAAATATAGCTCTAAGGGGAAAAGCAGGTGAACAAACAGAAATCCTTGTAAAGAAGGATTAGGATTCACTAAGAAAGGAATGGATGTTGTATTGATATGGTAACTTATTTGTGCAAGAACATAGCTGATATATGCATCACCTGAGGCATGAGGAGGTTTTGGTCTCCATTCCAGTT
>NW_017729001.1:3298511-3305583 GCF_001723915.1 Gavialis gangeticus | reverse complement strand
GCAGGCACCCCCTTGTGCTGCAACCTTGTTCACAAGCACATGACTCCCTAGAAATACTCACTCTCCCTTTTAGTGACATGCTGATGGCTAAGGTTGTTATTCCCAGAACTTACTAGCTCTTCATCAACATCTGATTGTTACCCTTTTGCATCCTAATCTAACAGTACCCAGCCTCCCGTTTCACTGCAGACCTGATCTTTCTGACCAAAGTACATGCAATAAACCAGAGGGTGTGCAAGGTGCTGCTCCAGAGAGAAAGGGACAGATACCTATTAGGGTCAGGAGACTACAAGAAGCAAGGCTTGCCTCTTTTCACCTCTGTATATTTTAAAGTGCTGTTCTCCGCACTGCATTGGAATTGCTGATCTCAACCCTTTTTCCTGGAGGCAAATGACAGGAGTGCATTGGAAGGAGGTTGTACAGAAAGGGTGAAGGAAGAGCATTGATCTCCACCTTAGTCCTTGAACCCAGGGGATCGCTCCTTACACAAATATTTGCCAACTGATGCATCTGCCCCTGTCAATGGCTGTCAATAGAAGTCTGCAGTGAGCTTATCCATGGAATCACCAGCCTCTGAAACCTGAATCAAAAAGACTGCTCAGCTCTCAACTATTCTCTTTCTTCCATTTTTTACCTTTGAGCCAGAGATGAGTTTCATCCTCCTCCTCCTGGATGCCTGTATTTCTTGCAAATCATCCTTTCTTGGCACTGAAATGTACTACCTTAACACATAGCTGGAGGGAATGTGGCATTTCATTGTGCCAAAGCATGTAGTCTGCTACCTCATTTCTCAAAGAGGCCCAATGGTATAGAAAGAGCCTTCTCATCCTCACCTGTCCCTTGGCACTTTCAGACTGTAGCAAACTATTGTGGCATGTGGAGAGCCATTTCACTGGGTGAATGCCATGTAATGGATGCACTGAAACTGCTGGCATCTGAAGGGCTAACCCACACAGGCAAGCACAAGCAAAGGAGTGGTCAGGCTGGTTTTCTGCCACTTCACCTTATCTGGAACCTAAAACAGTTCAAACTATCAGTGGCTTTTCTCTATACTCGGTGCAGACAGCTCTCATAGGAAAGGAGATTCCTTTGGCTTTCACATTTTTGTGGGCTGTGACTGCTGCATTCACTATGCAATACCCCTTGCAGTTATGTTCCCAGGTCCCACCAGCTACTTGCCAACCCACAATAACAGCCAATCCTTCAGAAAAGGGCTGGTGAGAATCAACACTGCATGCCAGATTACCAGTCACATAGGAGGGAACATGCCAGCGTGAGGTACATTTACTGACCGGGCAAGACACTGCTACATTACCATGAAAATGTTCAGCAGTTTTCCGTCTCAGGGCCTCCACTGTTTCCTCCGTGTCAGCCCATTCCAGGACCAGCCTCCTGCCATACAAGTGGGTGCTGTGGCACAGGGCATTAAAGGCTTTCTGCAGAATTAAAAGGAGAATATAAATTGTGTGTCAAGGGAGGAAGAAAAAAAGACAATTGCATCTATTCAGTTTATTTTATGGTGCCTTATCCCTGCACTGTCCAACCCCCCACAATGGAAAAGGTTCCTAGGGACCCTCTCGAAATACTGAACTGTGAGTTTTATGCACAATGCTGATGCTCCTAAACTCCTTCATTAATGAAGCCTTCCCTCAGTCTAGAGGGCAGCTCGAGACAGCTGCTTGCTCTAGAGGACAGCTCTCTCTGTGAGGAAGAACAGCAGTCTCGAATACAGTCCCTTATGAAAGCACCTCCTTGGGCAAGAGATGGTTGAAGGACTCTGCGTACATGGTTAAAACAGGAACACTGGTGGGTGGGAGCAACCCAAGAGAGGGAGTGTACAGCTGAAAATAAAGATCAGCACACACTGGGCATGCAGCAAGGTGGAATGCTATAGCACTTCCAGAGGTACATGACATAATATTGCAGGTACATAAGCTGGGAGTGCAGCTTTTACAGAGAGTTGGAAGAACTCTGTAGTGCTCTCATGACTGCAAGAAAACACCCCATGCACCATCTCACTTGTCTGGTACACCAAGGTGACAGCATGAAACAGAGTGTTGCCTTGGGATTGACAGCTATTTTAAAGCAAGGCGGCTTAGGCAATACATTTCAAGAATTCCAGCTCTTGGTAAGGAGAAGTCTTCCTCTTCTGCAAGTTCTGACGATGACAAATATCACAGGGACATCACAGAAGCACCAGAATTCAAAGGTAGAATTTTCCCCTATTTCATTGCTGTGAGTTTATTTTTTACATGAAAGGCAAAGATGCCTCGCTATTAGTCGATATTGCTTAAGAACATCGGTGTGGCCGTGACCTTACAGTGACATTGAATATACGAGTGTCTGCCGTAACATCAACACAAAAGACTTTCTATATCCTCAGCTGATCAATGGAAATGTTCAGGGAACACTGGCTTGATCCAAGGAGGCGTTTATTTGTCCTCAGTTTCTACTGACTTTGATAGGAGTTGAAGGTGCACAGAACCTTTCAGGATTAGGCTCCATTATGCAAACACACAGACACCTAGAACAAACATTTCTATAGCACAGTTCATCCCAAAGGACAAAAGGCTTTACAACAAACTGACAGGTTGCTATGTACAGATATAAATGGAATCAAAAATGCATTTTTAACTGTGTCAGTTAAAAGTTAAGATAAGGCCTGTTTCTGTGAGTTAACTTCCATGGAACAAGTCCATCATCTTACATCAGGGGTGTCAAAGATACAGCACATAGGCTGAATCTGGCTCATGGAGTCCTAAGAGCTGGCCCGTGGGTCCTGGACTGACTCCACATGTGGCATGTATTGGCTCCAGCCCTGTGCATTGAATGTGCATTGCACTGCATGTGGCATTCAGAGCTGGTCCTGGTGCTGCGGGTGACGCACAGAGCATAGGGGGCTGGTCCAGGGTGTACCTTTCATGCAGTGCCCATGTCAGACTGGTGCTGTATGCTGGCCCTGGGGCCAGTCTGAATCAGGACCAGAGACAGTCCCTGTGTGCTGTCTGGAACCGGTCCTTCGTGCAGTGCACAACTCATGCCGGCTGTGCACGAACCTGAAACCAGGGCTTTGCAGCACTGATCCAGGAATTTGGTGCCCATGCCAGACTGGCCCCGTGTGCTGGCTCTGGTGCATAGGGCTGGTCTATGGGCCCTATGTGACCCACATATCAGCCTCAAACCCCTCATCTGGCCCATGGGGCCAAATGAGTTTGACAACCCTGCAGAACCACTGCAGATCAGTTTATAAGGTAGTGAAATGCAACCACATCTAGGATGGAATGTAAGGTCTGTTTAACAGCATCCAATAACACTAAACAAAACTGAAGGTAGGGATTTGAATATTCCATCCAACTAAAGCTTCAGAGGCTTAAATGTGCATTATTTTAAAGCAGCGGTGTGTGAATTTTTGTTCAGTGCCTGTACCAAAAATCTGCAAAGAGATGGAAGAGGTGGTAGTGATAGAGGAATCATTTTAGGCTGACCAAAATGTTTTGTTGGACTTAAAAACCAAACAGTTCATGATGGGCTATTTACCTCTCCCACCCTGAGACCCTACACTATTTTAAAATTCTTTAAAGCATAGCTCAGTTTTGCAATGAAAATCAAAATGTTGCATTTTGAAAACACCAAAAGAAAATGTGCTTTTCAAAATGTTCTGCCTCCTTTTTAAAGTGAAAACTATTTGCTGACTTTGATCTGTATTTTGGAATAGCTCTGGTTAAATCAAAACTGCATTTTTCAGTGGGTAAATTTACTATTACATGAAAAAAAGTTCACCCACCTCTAACTACATATAGTCAGTCAGTCTGGCATTTGGCCAGACTACCGCATTACCATTATTCTGAGTCCTGCTTCCAAGAGCAACCAGGCCCAGATGCATCAAAGGAAGGTGCAAGAATTCTCATATTAGTGACTCACTGACCAATATAGGGGAGATGCTTTTTTTCAGCCCACCTGTTAATGGTTTATATTACAAAGCAAAAGGCTTTATATACCTTTATATTAAAAAGCTCTTGCCTCAATGCCATCTTGCAGTAATGAGTCCTGCAGGTTAATTAACCACTTAAAATGTTTTATATCTATATACACACTTTGCTTTTAAATACTATTTCTAAATATCTTCCCTGTTTTGTTGACCATCCCTTTATTCAAGCATTATGAGGAAGGGTGAAGCAGGCTTGCCTTCTCTATATCATTCACTATTTTATTGTCACCACTGGTCTTCTCCTATTATTTCTTTCCTCTCTAAATTATATGGACTTGTACTGGGAAAAGGAAGAACGCATAATTTTCAGTTGGGTGTCTTCTCTCCTCTGAAGGCTGTAGCTCCTAGTACTTTTGCAGCTACAGCTGTTTTTATTTGCTGCTGCTCTTGTTTTAAAGGCCTATTTTCACATGGAATGTTATCCAATTAGCAGAGCAATGTGTTGGCTTAAATAAACACTCGGGGGGAGTCGGCAGTAGGGAGTTGTGATGGCTGTTTACATTGGCACAAAGAGCGATTCCAACTCTGGCAAATGACTGCGGCTCTAATCACTGGGTCTCATTTGTTAATTTATACTTTTTAATTTCTCACTTCCCACTGTATGAGGAAGAGAAAAGACTGCAGGAAAAGGATCCAGGAATGTGTATGCACTTCGACAGGGCAGCCACCTTGTACTCCGCCACAGGTCCCACTGGTAGCCAGCCAGAAGGCTGGTGGGCCACGCCTAATCTGCAGAAAATGAAGCTGTTTACAGCCACCTGCATTACAAGTGTAGGGTGCTGCCTGGGGAGAACACATGTTCTAGCATGCTGGGACACTCCAGCCAGCCTGCATGGATCCAGATGGAGCACTGCATGCCGGGATCTGTGATCTCCACGGGTCCTGCTTCACAATGACTTCCCAAAGATGGTGAGGGGGCAGGGAAGACATGTTCAGGCCTATATTTATTCAGGATGTGTTAAGAATGCCTAAATGGCTGGATTTTTTTAAAAAGATTGCTGCCTTCGTCTTGGCTCTTTACATTAAAAATTCAGTTTGTGTCTATGCTGGAGGAATCTGTGAACAAGTAGAGATTTGGTAGGAATCAAGAGGCACCAGAGAAACCCTTACACGATTTAAAGGGCAATTGATTTTTTTTTCTTTCTTTTTTTATTCTGACTGTTTAAAACTCAATGGCTGAGAAGTGACCACCCCCCCATTCCCCTCCCAGATCAGCATCTCTGCAATTCCTCCAGAGATGTGGAGGCTTAACATTCTTGATCTCCCTCAGGTAAAAAATATATATGCAACGACAAAAAAATCCCTATCCTTTACACACCATAAATAAGAAAGGAAATGAGCATAATTCTACATGTTTTCACCCTTTTCAGGACCTCTTTCAGAAGGAAGCTGGCTGAACTTTCAGGGTCACACTTTCGCCACATCTAAGCTACTTGCTGATAATCGTAGCTACGGCTGGCTATTCATCCAAGATTCAAACTCATTGGAGCAGACCTCTAACCCCCCATGTCATATTAGTACTTACACTGCTACATCTGTGAAAAGGGCACCCACCCTAAGCCTCCAAGTACCCTTGGTAACTGAGAAATACTTATTGAAAAAAAAAGTACTTCTTCACAACTGAGCAGCGGCTATATCTGCTAATACAGAGCAAGCCAGTTGCATGAAAATCAAAGGGCTCTCCCCTCCTTAGTACTCCATCTACCCTCCCAAATCTCTCTTGCTTTCAGAATGCTTTAGGGTTTGCAAGAAAACCACAGGCCTAATGTCTCTGGAAAATAGGACATGATCATGTTTTAAATCTTGCTTCTGAACCCTTGTGAGTTTGATTTTTGCTCTATTTGCTTTAGCTTAATGTAATAGCTTGGTATGGCAGGAACTCTTTGCTAGTAAAATGCTACTTACAGTCCTAAAATTACAATATGGCTTTGGGAGAATCAGCCAGCTGAGTTAGAGATGGCTGCTCTGTGTGCAGTGAAGAGACTAGACCAGCTTAATGCAGCTTTCAGTAGCGCAGTGCCTTATGCACCCCAAAATACTTTGCCAAGTTCAATAATAAATTACACTTTGCTGATTTGTAATCTGCTGACAGGGTACTTGTTAGAAGGCACTAGAAAACACACAGGAGTGAAAAAACACTGCAGAAAACATTGGAAAACAGAAAAAAAAATCAGCCAGTTTACTCACACACCTGCCTCCAAAGAAAAAAAAGCAAAAAAAAGCTCAAAGTGTGCTTTCTGATAGTGAGCAGTTGAAACCTTGATATGGGAAGCAGTTCTGCCAAAATACTTGTCTTTGGGAAGGGCTGGAGGGGTGATAGGGGAGCAGAAGAGAGGGAGTAAAGAAAGCAGTATAAATTGCTAGAAGAAGGTAGAAGGAGAAAAAGGTGGCCAAAGAGATGGACTGGGGTATGTCTATGGAAGGTGACTTGTTTTTTTTTTTTTAATTCAGAAAGGTAATTTTGAGCTAGATTCCAAAATGAAGGACCAGTGAGTGTAGCTGTGTAAGGATGGGGCTGTACAGAGGGGAAGGTAGAAAGAAATATTCTGCTTGTAATGGAGTCTGCAGGGCTGGGGCTTTGAAAAGTCATAGATCAAGAGACTGGACCACTGAGTTCAGCTCCCTAGGGTGCTGTGGCTCACCATCCCTAAATGCTGTTTTAATTTTGGGGACACGGCTGCTCTGCCTCTCTATTCCCTATTGCTCTATTAAATACTCAAGCATAAAAGCCTTAGGGCCCAAGTCATTAGAGGGACAAAGGGTCAACAACATTAGGTTGTTGATAAATTTCCCTTCCTTCCTAAAAAAATATAGTCCCAGTTGAGGACATTCCCTGCTATGCCAGCTGAGCTCCAGGTTTTTGTTTTTTTTTAAGGGTTGAACATCTTTCCCGAATGGGCAATTTCTATTTGGAGACCAGATGTAATTTTATATCAGCATGGGGAAAAGTGTGTGGAAACTCTCTTGGCAGTAATAGTTGGGGGTGGAGGGTGTAGGAAAAAAATCACAAGTCTTGGCACTGGGTTCTCCAGGAAACATATGAATACGTTAGACCTGTTTTAGCTAGCGTCAACCTGTCATTAG
>NW_017729001.1:3276021-3293511 GCF_001723915.1 Gavialis gangeticus | reverse complement strand
TTTGGAGACCAGATGTAATTTTATATCAGCATGGGGAAAAGTGTGTGGAAACTCTCTTGGCAGTAATAGTTGGGGGTGGAGGGTGTAGGAAAAAAATCACAAGTCTTGGCACTGGGTTCTCCAGGAAACATATGAATACGTTAGACCTGTTTTAGCTAGCGTCAACCTGTCATTAGCAACAATGATCTGTGCAAAGCAAATTCCTCCATGCAGCCACAAAATTAAATGCATTTAACTTAACGCTCGTCTTTCAGATAAGACATAAAACTGAGGACTTGGCTTGTGGTTATTAAAAATCCTACGGTGCTTTTTACAACAGTCAGGGTGTTAAAAAGTTCTATTCTGGCTAAATTCCAATGTGAGCATATCATCTTTCTCACTTCCAGTTAGATGTGAGATTCTTCGTTTCCTATCCTAACACGTTTACAGTTGCTGTGCTCTGCTAAAGCACAGTTATGTCATGCACCAGAAGCAGTTGCATTCCACTGGTGCATCCACATTTGTATTATTTTAGCAACTTGAGGTGATCACAGTACAGATTATGCTAGGAGCTGTACTGATGGCAAGAGACAGTCCCCATCTTGAACGCCTTTAAACTGTAAAGTCAAATGTGATATTCTGATTCAGATATACTTTCACGGAATAGCAGCTTCCAGAGAGCTACTTGAAGTCTAATGTGCTACTCCAGTGGGGGTAAACCTTTTCAGCAAGTCCCATACCCTCCCTGAATGTCCCTCACATCTTGACTGGCTGTTCTGTTTCCTGCTTCTTGTCCTGTGCCCATGCCCAATCTGCTGCTCTGCTTTCTGCTTCCTGCCTTGTGATCTCTGCCCAATATGCTGCTCTGCTTTCTGCTCCCTGCCCTGTCTGCTGTTATGTTGCCCATCTCAGCCCAAATCTGTGGCATGTTGTACACACAGACTGCCTTTGCCACTTGTGAAACACACGCTGCAGGTTGGCCACCCCTGTTAACAACAGACTTTACTCCTGAGATAGATTTTAAACACAATGCCTGGGAATCCAAAAAGAAGTCCCAAATGTCTTAGGTCACTTTGAAAATCCCAGCCTACACTTACGGAAAGCCACTACAACTGCCCCGGGGAAAAAGTTGAACAAGGCAGTTTATAGGCTTTAAAAGCCCAACAAAACCATCCTAATGCTTTTATTGCAAAACCATCGTGTTTTATACAAAGTTTATATGCCATTTCCAAGTTATCACACTTATAAGAGAGGCACCTCATTCAAACCATGACTATTCAGCTTGGAGGGTTTCGGCCTACCTTTCCCTCATTCCCACTTTGCAGTAAATTCAGAGCCAATTACGTATGTGTTTACAATATTCAGAATGCTATTCGTCACTACATGGCTCATCCTTTGCAAGGCAGCCAGTGGAGTATACTTGATGTGCCACTTGTGAGACAATTAAATCCCTCAAAGAGATAGGGGAGAAAAAAATAAAATAAAGACACTTTGCCTGAAGGAAGAAAAGCGCAAAGCAATTTTTGATGGGTGGCATGTTTATTGTGCTCCAGGATTCAGTGCAAGGTGAGCTCCTGAACACTGGCAGGGACAAAGGGGCAGTGGCCGAACATAACAGGCTGTATACACAGCCTTAGAAGTTATGGCCAAGTCAACATCTAGGGCCAACTGATGTCACAAGTGAGATCAAAGATTGGAGGGGATGTTACGAGGTTTTCTAGCCATCAGAGGAGAGAGGCTGAGGAACACCATTCCTGCAGGAATAATGGAAACCAAAAAAAAAAAAAAAAGCTAGTTTTAAGAGAGAACTTGCCAAAATGTGTAAATATAATTATATGATGCCTCCAAGAGCAGAGGACTAGCCTGATGAGCCAGGAGGTCCCTCACAGTTGCACAGTGTATAAGGAAGCCTGTAACAAGGTAGCCTGCTCTCTGAAAGGCCAGGGGTCCAGCCAGCCCAGTTCTGTGGCAAAACCTCAACAGCAAGAAATATTTGAGCATGGGAGAAGGGATTGTCAAAGCAATTATCAGAACTAGCTTGGAAAGTGTCAATGGAATTCTTGATGAGCACCTAATTCCCCTGAAGGCTGAAAGAGCGCAGTGTGAGAAGGCAGGAAGGTTAGCTACAGAAGGACTAAAAAACAACTACCAGGATCAGAGAACTGTTTTATTCTGGAGTTTGCTTAAGATGATCTGTGTCATCTTAGGGAATGGGCCCAAAACACTCTGGACTTGGTATTTAATCCTTGTGAGGCTAGTTGCCTCCATAAAGTGGCTGCTTCTTTGGGGGACATAGGTGATGAGAAGAGAGCTGATGCCCTCATGTTTTAGCCTTGTGGCTTTTCCCTGACAAGCATCATCCCTGTGCTGTAGGGAGCAGAAAAAGAACAATTTTGATGGGGAGATGATTTTTGACACACTAGCACTTCTATCTCCAGCTCCAATCATGTCCCCACTGCTTGGAAGCCAGGCTTGCATCTGCTGTACATCTGACACTTGTTTCAGACATAGTCAGAGAGATGCTAGCTCCCAGGTTACACTTACTTGTGTAAGAACAATACCTCTGGAGGTTTAGGCTAATTTGTGCTACACAGTGTACAAAGGCATAGTGTGAAAGAATCTCAGCCCTGAAGAGCTTATACAGGGGTCTGACCAGAAAAATGGTGAGGGCAGGGAAATATGGTTTATCCCCATTTTACAGATGGAAGAGGTGGGCATAAACAGGACACGTGGCTTGTGGAAAGTCATATCCACAGGCAGCGACTAAATCGGCGCCAGCCCTAGAGATCTTCCTGATACACACGTGTATGTCTCCTGTAACGCTTTCTAAACCTTAACTAACAGCAAGCCTCACAATGCAATTTGCTAGGCTTTCATACATTACCAGCATTGCAGACCTGTCCCAAAGCCTCACTAGAGCAGTCAGAGCATCTATAGAGCTACCCTCTATTGTGTTTTAAGAAGAGAAAAATCATGTGCTATTTTCACTCATGAAACAAAATATTGACTTATGGAATTTTATATGGCTGCAATAGAAGGTAAAATAAGCTATATCTTGCTAGTCCCTTATGAAATTTTCTGTTGAATATTTACAAGTTATCTTTAAGGGGAGTGTGGGGAAAGGGGATTCTCTCACAAAGATATTATTCCCATCCTTTTTGTTTAAGGCCACACCGATCTTAAACTGAGTAGCCTCCCTAGAGGTAGAGAAAATCTGATTGGAGACAAAACTCTAGTGATGGGCTGTACACAAAATACAAAAAAGAGTGATGAACCAGACCTCACAGAAAAGCCACACAACAATACACTGCTGAAGAAGCCAACATTTGAAGTACACAGAGGAATGCCAAGCTGATGGTAGTTTGGATAAAGATCAATACAGGCCTAACAGAGAAATTCTATGTCCTGTGTGACACAGGAGGTCAGATATGATCTAATGGTCCCTTCTGACCTTAAAAATCAATTAACCCTGTCTAAAATTATAACATCATCTGCTCTTACCTCTGAATCTGTCTTGAAATTTGGAAAGACTCCCCACCTTTGCAGACTGAGCAAGCCACTACTGGAGCTTGGGTTACAACCTGGAAGGACCCATTTGCTGTAATCAGCCTCCTGGTCCACTGAGCCTGGGACTCTGCTTCCACTCCCATGAAAAGTCAGGGATGGCCAACTTGTGAGCACACGTGCCACAAGTGGCACAGGCAACCTGTGCGTGTGCCATGCAACACAGTAGCAGACAGGGCAGAAAGCAGAGCAGCAAATCGAGCAGAGGAAGGGGATTGGAGTGGCACTTGGGGCTAGTACAAGGCCAATTTGTGGCTTGCCTGTGAAAAAGGTTGGCCTCCACTGGTCCAAGTGATTCCCCCTTTCCCTTTTGGGAAGATTTGTAGAAAAGGCACGCTCAGAATTTCCTTGTGATATTCTATGACATCTAAATATTAAACTCCTCACCTCCAGACCAAGTTACCTCACAGCAATTGACATTAAATCAGTTTGAATCAAGATGGTCAGACTTAGGCAGACACCTAGCAGTCCACCAGGCAGAACAGGTCTACTCCATGTGCATTTCCACTGAAGTTTCCATGGACCACATGGTGTTCACAGAACTCACAGTTCCATCACCCTGAAGATGATTATAGCAAAGGGTACCAACAGACTGGTCACAGTTGTGGTTTCTCTGTTTTTAGTCCAGAAAGTTGGATTTAAACATGATGGGAAAAAATGGAACACTTTGAAATATCGTTTTAAATACTTATTAAAATCTTGCTACATATTTCAAATAATACATAAAATATGTACAGAATTACAGGAATACAGTGATTACAATTATCAGTGTGTAATACACCCACACACATATTAGTTAATATTAAATATTAGTTAATTAAAGTTGTAACCTCCATGCTATAGGGAATAAATTTGCTCCCAACTATTGGGTTATCCCCTAACTGCCTACTGAAAGGTTTCTTGGACCTTCCTCTCAAACACTGGGTACTGGGTCACTCTCAGTCAATGGGCTATTGATCCAATCTAGCCTAGATTTTATCATACAGCTGTTTGATCCCTCAATATTTTGCCATGCATATGCACGCACAAATTGTGAATTACAAGCTTATGATTCCATTGCAGAGTTCTGGGACAGCACCATAAACCGCAGGAGTGATGCTCTAATGCTTTGTGTACTCACTACTTGATCAGCATGCAAAGAGCCACATAATTCTTATTTTATATGGTATGCAGTTACATTTTTAAAAATGTTATGGAATGCCATAAAAATCCACAGTACTCCAACCAAACCAAATCAGACAGTCCCCATCCCCATGGACTGAATCTTAACTATTTCCATTCTATTATCCTTCATAGCACAGCTTACAGAAGGTAGAGCTCTTCATCCAAGGACCTCAATCAAGAGAAAGGCAAGCACTGACAATGCTTGGTATACAGATGAGGAACCTGAGGCTCAGACAGGCTACATGCCTTGCCCCAGGTCACACACAGTGTCAGTGGCAAAGATGGAAATAAAGCTTATGTCTCTCAACTGTGGGGGTATATGCTCTTTCCATCAGGCTGTGGCTGCTTTTATTGTACTTATTGCATACCTTCCTGAAAGTTCAAAGAGAAGCCTTCTAAACGTAGTCCAACTACAGCCTAACTAGAAATGAGCTGCTGATCCAGCAAAGTTCTTGAACACATTCTTAAGTGTTTTGCAGGACTGGAGCCAGATTGGACCCAACAGGCACAGGCCCTTAGTAAACTAAATGCCACCAGCAGTAGACTCAGAGGTGCCAGTGTGAAAAAAACGGCCCAGTTTAATGCTAAGGTGAGCAACAGGAGGTGAATCCAGGAAACAGTGCCTCAAGGAAGCAAAGGGCAAACATCAGAGCTGCACATACCATAGAGTCAAGTTTTCCTAAGAACTCTGGTCAACTGTATCCCACAGCTTTTCCTAGTTTGAGTTCAACTCTTGGTCCCAGGGAAGTGAACAAGTTCCTGGTAGGTCCCTACCATTTCCAAACACCAAACATTCCTTAAGGCACTGCCCTCTTAACTGCCATAAAAGCATTACACACCCTGTAGGAACAACGCTGCACTGAGCCCAGAGGAGTGGGGAAGCTGTGAGTTAACAGGTGATTTGCAACTGATTTCTCCAATTCTAGTGGAGAAGCCAGTCCTCACTGATGAGTGGCAGAAAGAGGAGGGGATGCAGGGGAAGCAGATGTATAGATGTGATGGCTTAAAATCATTCCAATGTAAGCCTATTAAACACAAAGTCCGAGACACAGCAAACCACACATGTCCACTGAGAAGTTAGAGTCAGAAGAATTCCAAGCACTGACTGATTCTCTGCCAACAGGTTACACAGCTGTTTCTGCCAACCAAAGAGGCTGGCTCTGCTGAGAAGAGCCTGATGGTCTTATACAGGCTCTTCAGTGTCTACTACAGCTAATAATTAGCTTGCCAAGACAGAGGCCCAGCACATCTTCTCCTAATACACATGCTATCTTGGGGGAATAATGAGTATCTCAGCACACTCTGACCACAGGAAATGCACTTGATTACTGGCTATGAACCAAATTAACCATTTCAGTAGATACAACCCAGCTGACATGGATGCATTTAGCCCTATGGTTATGGTGCTCTCAAACAAACATCTTCCTGTTATATTATGCTGCCTTCTAAATTACACAATTTTTCTACAGTCGTTTTGGCCAACTTGGATGGCTTCCCCCCTACTCTAAACTGTTTCTGGTCTCCATAGCCTCTTGCTCTGTTTGATCCACTTCAACACCCACTTTCTTCTTTTTTTTTTGGCTGCTACTGTTTTATCTGTTACCCTGTTCCATGAAACACATTCTAGATGAGGAGGTGGCAACATTTTTGGGCAGAGTGCCAAAAATACTTGCAACCTTGACTTGTAAGGTGTTGGCATGCCAGGGGTGGACACCGAGGGAGCTGCAAGATGCCTGATCTTTGTTGTGGCAGTGCTGCCCCAGCCCCTTTTCCACCAGCTGTCCTGAGGAGTGAGTGCAAAGCAAAATGCTTTCACGTGCCACACTCTGGCACCCGTGCCAGGGTTGCCTACCCCTGTTTTAGACTCATGTAAAATCCACTAAGAATAAATCCTCCTTTAAAAGCATGTCAATGATGAGCTGTTTTTAATCTGCCATGTAATCACATCCTATCTGTATGGTAAGTAACACTGCTTGGATCCTACAGAGGTTTACCCGCCAGGTGTTCAAGAAAGTGTTTTTAAAAGGAGTCATACTGCATTATTCTCACCTTTTCTTTATGTGAGCTCTTGCTGATTCATTCAGCACCATGTTAACTTGATGCCAACAGATGGAGTGAAGAGCTTTTAGTGCTTGGGCAATGATACTCTGGTATTATCCTGAGCCATCTGGCCAAATTGTACAACAAGGAATCCTATAGTATCGCCATAGTTTAGCCTCGTCTGCATTGGGAACTGGCTAAGATCCCAACTAGGTAACTGAAAATCCCAAGGGTGGACACAGAAGTCACAACAACACTGTAACTGTATGTCAGAAATGCACCGGTGGGTGGCTACTGATTGTAATATTTGGGCTAATCCCCATCATAGGCAAGGCCTTTCCCTCAAACTACTGCAGTCTGAGGGGTGAAAACAGACAAGAGGATGGTGAGAGGACCACAGCCCGAGCCTCACCTTGGCATCCTGTTTGGTGAGGAAATCTACAAATCCAAACCCACGGTGTGATCCTGTTCCAGCCATTTTCTTTGGCAGTCGGACAGTCTTCAGCTCCCCAAAGGTGCTGCAAACAGAAGACAGATGAGTCAAACTCCGATAAAGGGAAACGCCACCTTGCTTATCACTGCCATTACAGACATATCTCCCGATATATCTGCCTGTCTGATAGAAACTATAGTTACAGAACTATCAGCACCAGCAAATACTGCTCTGTAAGCAAACCCAGCCCTCTCTTGGTCGCATTTAAAAAAAAAAATCATTCAATTGAGAGAGAGAGAGAGAGAGAGAGAGAGAGAGAGAGAAAATGAGAACTCATCTTGGATTCTAAGCATCTCCCTTTCCGGTTACTCACGAACACACAACCAGCTCTCCTGCCAGAACCCGGCATAATTTTTTTCCCCCCTCTCCTTTGCAATCTGCAGTGACTAAGGATCTGCACCACAGCATTGTCCTCCGAGGTGGGCATACAAGGAACATTATCTACATGTAATGATTTAACAGTAGGCAGTGGCACTCCTAGCTGCAATTTACAGGGATCTGCCTGTGTGTTTTGGCTGGGATTGAAAATCAGCTGCAATACACAAGTCACTAACATGACCCAGTGATGGACATGAACCCGAGGAGTCTGAACATGATGCTGTGAAACATGAACACTGAAAGCAGGTTGTCTTTTTTCTAGGAATATCCTTTGCTCAGCCTCAAGGCAGAGTTGTTGGGTTTCCCCAAATCTTCTCTGAAGGGGTACTTTCTTAAATGGGTGGATAAGGTAGAAGGGGAAAGCTGTGCTTGTGAAGGGACCAAGGCTGTTTTTAAAGTTGACCAACCCCCACCTCTTTCCCTTAAAGATGCACTTTCTCTCCTCTTGGAAATTCCAGGACAAAGGCTGCCTTTCTTTGCAGCTAAGCTCTAAGCTCTCTTTTCCTTTTTTTCGTGCCCATTTATCAAACACATATGCACAAACTGCAGGCAATAAATATTTAATGTGGACTGGGTCTGAATAGATGTGTTATTTTATTTGAAAATCTACACACACACAAACACACACACATACACAAAGGGGCTGGAGATGCAGCAGTGCCAAAGAGCGACTGGAAATAAACACAGTAAAGGCCGTAAATGCTCTCGTGAAATGATATAAGCTAAATCCAGGGAGTTAACCCAGTGCACTGGCAGCATGACCAGGCATTCATCTACCCAATTTCCTCAGGCAGTGCGGTGTGTAAATGTAGCATTATGAATCCTCAAAATGAATCTGCACGTCTCCTCCTTGTAGCTTTCCCCACTCCTCCTTCCTCCCCCTCCACCCCCTTTGAGATGGCTCTAAAGGAAACAAACAAACAAAATCAAAATAAGAGGAAACAGAAAACAGCCTTGACGAGCAGGAGTGCTCTAGTCTATGACCAGCAAGAAGGTTGCTTTGTTTTCTGCAGTGGAACAGTTACCATACAAGGGGAATACAGGCATGGAAACTGATGCTACTCTATGTTCTTTATTTCTGGCATAGGAGGGTTGACAGGCCATAAGATCAAGGCCCCATTGTGTTGGAAGTACACAGCGAGAGACAGCCCCTGCTCCAAGGAAAGGAAAGTCTCTAAATGCACAAGACTGACTGAAGGGTGGGAGTGGACATGACAGCATGGACTGGGGAAGTATCTTATTCAAGGTTACCCTACAGGTCAGAGGGCAAGAGCAAGCAGCACCTCCACCATGCCATGCCATGTTGCTAGGTTGGGAACACTGGCTCCTTTGTGGTATGGCCCAGCAGGGAGTGAAGGAAGAAGATCCCTTGGCGGACAACATGCAGAATGATAAAATGCCTTGCACTCATAAAACTGCCACAGTAAATCTCACAGGCTTCATGGGCGAGTGACAACAATCACCTCTATTTTACAGAAGGGGAAACCTGGGCACCAAAAGCATACGTTATTTGGCCACGGGGTCATGTAAGTCTATGATGGAAATGGGAAAGGGATCCTATGTTCCCCCCTTCAAGTCCTGTGACTTCCTTGCTGGCTAGGGGTAGTGCCTACAATGATGCTGTACCAGTCCCTGTGCTGGGCTGGGCTTCTGTGGGAACTTCCCATGGCTCTTCGCACTGCATTAAATACATGAAAAATACTTAAACACAGAGGAAGCAGGCATCAGCATGACCTGGGCAAAGTATGGACATCAACATAACCAGAGGCTCCGCTGTCCCATTTTTAAAAATGTTGTTTCCAAAGCCAAATCAATTCCAAATTAAGTTTCAAATTTCAACTGAGCAGAGCTTAATTGTTCAAGTCTGTGTGGTGCTACCACTGGCAAATATCCTACCGCCCAGACTCTTTAGTCTGGGGCTTCAAATACTGTACTCCCAAATCCATGGGAGGCATCCTGCATGCAAGTCCCCAAAGCTTGGAAGCCTTAGAGTTCAGATGCCCCCCAGTGCGAGAACAACACCCGTCACATAGGAGCCCTTAGATTCTGGGTCTCCTGAGCTTCCTTTTATCTACAGACAGAGTGAGTGGGAGGGGAAAAAGGCCAAATGCACCACTCTTCACCTACATAATCGAGATATCTACTGGGCAGTCAATAAGAGTGGTATGGACAGGCTTGGAAGGAAATTCCACACAGGCTTATGGGGAGGCCGGGGGGGGGGATACAAAAGACTCCTGTTGGGGCACAGATGACCCTTTCAGAGAGGGGGGAGAAAAAACACCCCTGCTGTGTTGATAATTAGAAACCATAACATAGCAATTACCATACAAGAAACTGTGAATGAAGTGGAGAGACAGGGTCTTTAATGTTCTCCCTGCCACCATTAAGGAGAAACTCACACCTCTCTTTTCCAATTATTTCCTTAATTTGGAGGGCGAGAGTAGGGAGGAGAACAGCACTCTGTTACTCTTTCCAGAGTGGGATCTCCTTTATTTGAGGAAGGCAGTTTATGCTTTGAACAGAAGGGGTTCTCACATTTTGAGAGATGTACTGTGTACATGGATATACAGAGGGGAAAGGAAGGTGAATGGTTGCTCTGATCTGTTCTAGTCAACCCCCTACCCCTTCCCTCTGTGGCAACTCTGATGTATGCAAATCAACTTGCAGGCAGACATAACTGTGAAAATCCAGTGTCTGCCCCACAAGCAGGGGTTTCCTCTTGGATACTGTTGTCTCTCTGTGGCAAATTGGACTTGTATCAGAAAGAGCTGGCGAGGAATCTAGTGGTCTGACCTACTAACGCAAAGCAATGCATCATGACACACACACTCCTCCTCCCTCCCCATGTACGAAAGAAAAGCCATTCAGAAGCAGCATGAAAAAGTAAATCAAAATTTGGCAATTGACCTTTTCTACATAGGAGACCAAGACCAGAGGTCAAACTCTATGAAACTAGTGACCAAGCTGCAAAGTTGGCAAAGGAATTTGCATTCCTACATTTCTAGTGTGCTGCTGACCTAGCAAAGGAGCAGAATAAAAATGAAGAGTGGCTGTGATGTTAAAATTCAGTGCACCAGGGCAGGAGAATCCTTGTTCGTCAATACCCCAACACGTTTTTCTCTTCTTCTCATTCTGAGTAGGTTCCTTTCTGCTGTGTAAGTGCCAGGGTTCATACCAGGCCTCAGAGTGCAATAAGACTAAGAGACTATGGATGCACAGTCTCACTTCTTGAAGTTACATCGTCACTGTAAAGTTAACCCAAGCACGCCCAACACAAGCTAGCTTAGCGTGGGTCAGCCTGGTGCAACATGGCTAACTGTGCCAGATGCATGAAACTGCCTACAACGATGCTGTACCAGTCCCTGTGCTGGGCTGGATTTCTGTGGGAACTTCCCATGGTTCTTCGCACTGCATTAAACTGGGCTGCTTTATGAATTCATATGCAGGGTGTTCCCTCTCTCGCTCACCTAGCGCAGAGTTGTTGTCTGTGACAATGGCACAAAAACAATACTTTATGTAAATAACATCCAACCGGAGATGCTCATTATTAATGCAGGCAGTTCTGAAGGCAAAAGCAAACAGCATTTGGCAGTGAGAACTTTGTTATTAAGGAATTCACTCTGCAAGCCACAAAGTGATTTGTAGTGCACTCAACTGACTTCTCTGTCTCTCTGCTGCTTTCTCACTATGGGTTTAATGCACCTTTGAGCCCTTGTCACTAGGTGTTACGGGTGCACGTAATAGCTTGCTTGCCCTTAGCAAAACAGTTACTCCAGGATAGACGCAGACAGACAGCATCTAAACTGGGGTTGCAACACTACTTGAGTTTAACTCTCAGGTCTTTCAAAGGCAAATTCTGCATCAGACTGGGTAAAGTTACCCTAGTTTAGAGGTTTGCATCATCTGTTCACTACTTTTTTTTCATGCTTGTGTAAATGTGCAGTCGGTTCAGGACAAAGGGAAAAAAAAGCACATTGAGCTACAGGAGTGATTCATCAATATGGATGCAGGAAAAGAAGGTCGAATTCAATTGCTCTACAACCTGCACATCACAAAAGCTTGATGGAAATGCAAGAACCTTCCTAACCTCCCTAGAGAATTCACCAAGGCAAGCCAAAAGTCACAGATGGCAAATGAGCTAGTTGAACAGATTTCCTAAGCAATACCCCAACCATTGTGGCACTTCAGTGCTTGCACTGAAATGTACCCAGAAGCACATGGGTTTGCAGACTGTCTACGTGACTTTCCTGGAAGTCAATAACATTCCAACCACTTTGGCAACAATTTCAGTAGTTTTGTGAAGTTCCTGTTAACCTGTTAGGTAAACAGAAATATTAGCATTTGCATGATGGAAGAGAAAAATCCAACTCTGCTACACATCCATTGGCAGAAGGAACTACTGTCACTGGGAAAACATCCAGGCCAAGAGGCCAGTTGAAAAGGTCAGTCTGGTAAACAATAAAGAGCTCACTCACTTTTCCTTACATCAGAAGAACCTAGGACGTTTGTTGCAAGTGCTCATGAAGCTTTAGCTTGGAAAATGAGGGAAAGCAGAAGTCAAGGAGAAGCATATGGAAACAGACCGACACATGCATTCTCCTACAGGTCTATTAAAGTTTGACACTTGACCCTGCTTTGTGTCATTCAGGCCTAATCATTGACTCTCCCCTTCTCCTTTGCCTTGAACATACAAGGTGCATCATAGCCAATGGATTCCTCCTCCATAACATTTCTTCTTCTCACTGTCCACAGACCACACTCCTCCCTATTTCTTTACTTGCTTGTTGCCTTATTGTAGTTTCTACTGTCACCCAGTCACCCTGATTGCTTGTCTGCATCTTCTACAACAGTCCCTGCACATTGTACACTGCAGCCCCTGCCCTCTTCTTTCAAATTCAGTCTCTGCAGCGATGTCTACAATCAGAAGCAGCCAACAAATACTGGCTTGGTTGATGGACTCAGTAAAACGTGTTCTAAGCCCAACTGTTCCACCTCTTTGCTGGATTTTTTTTTATCCCATCTTCTAGCTGAACTGTGTCTATGAAGACTGTAAGCTCTTCAGGACAGGAATCTTATCCTCTTTGCTGCAGTGTCCAACACTCCCTGTGGCATAAAAGTGGATAGATGCTTCTATAACATTTATGAAACTAAAAGCGAGTTGGCATGCTCAACTCCAGAAAGTGGGTAAAGATTAATCAGAATTAATGCAACAGAAGCCGTTGGCCATAACCTGATTTAAGAACATGGTGTTGTAAGGCTTCAGAAAGGAGGAAGAGAATATAATTTCATTATGGAGCTATACAGGTCCTCACAAGAGACTAGATATAGGGCATTCAAAGAGCAGGATGGTTAATCTGTTACAAAGAATTACCTTCCCGCCCCCATTGTGCTCCCAAATATATACAAACATCCCAATACATGCCAGAGCCCAGAGAAAACTTGTTCCCTTCATTTCAAGCAAATCCAATGATGCTTACAAAAGGACTATGCAAGACTGAGATTTAAGTTGGTCACAAATGCAGTGAAAAATGTTCTCTTCTGCAGCAGGCCAAGGCTGTGCTTCAGCTCAGCATTTTTTTTTTTTTTAAATTACCCCCAAATAACAATTCCCCAACAACTAGTCCATCCTGGTCTCTGCTACTGCACCGATTTGCTGATTACAGAGGAATAATGGCCTCTTTTCTTTTTCCTCCTCCTTTTGGAATGAAGGACCCTGCCAAATACTCTTGCCCCTGGGCTGAGCCTTGGTCAGTTCCACCCCCTGCATGAGAGAGTTAATGAAATACACAGCAGAAGGTTCCTTTCCCTCCTCCCCCTCAGGTCTTCAGCTGACTCAAGTACAGCTAATCCCATTACAAGAAAATAACGTGGATAATTCAAGCTAATGAAATCGTTACAAGAATGTGGACAGCCAGAGGTGGACATTCAGAACCAATTTAACACTCTTTGGTGTCGTTATACCCCGCACAGGAAATGTCTGAAAGGAGGAAGAAAAAAGCCCTCCTCTCTTGTTAGCTTAAATCCTGTTAGAGAGTTCAGGAATTAATCTGCCACATATCTTCCCTATTACTATTATCATCATCATCAATAATGTCTCCTCAGTAACCTCCAAAAATTAATGAATGAATGTGCGGGATGAAGGGCAGGATGGAGTAAAGCCGCCTGACATGCTGAAACAAGTGTATTACTGTTATTACCTGCAGCTCTGGCTGAGAAATAAGGAAGGTAGCAGCTGGTGGAGGGACTTTTCAGCAGAACAGGAGCTCCCACTGTTTCTCAGTATCACTTGCACAGACATAGCTTAACAAGAGGCTACTCCCACAATCACTTGAAGGGTTAATCTGAACACTCAACTCGTATCAGAGCTTCTTACCTACTGGCTGCATCCCAACCAGACACTCCTGTAGGACATGATACTGTCTGATGATCACCACCCCAATGGTCCCCCAATCATGGGTAAAAACAGTTGTCCTGTTGGCAGAGAGGGGGGTGACCTGGCCTAGTGCGTGTGCATCTCTCCGTCTCATTTAAATCACACAGAAATTTTGTTTTCAAACTTCCTTAGCACTTTACTTAGTCTACTACATAATCCCTGTTTGGAGACTTCTCAATTTGTTGCTGCACAAAGGGTTACAATAGGAGCTGAGAGAGAAGAGGTTAAGCACTGCCGAGTTAGTGGGGTAAGTGCTGAGCACTAAGCAAATAGATTCTCTTAATACATAAGTTTCTTTGGTAATAAGGGAGGAGATAAGAGAAGTCTAGTATGATTTCACATACCATCTTGCCCTGTTATCCCGCATGTGAATTACAGCTGGATGTGGTCTGTGTGTGAATGGGAGATATCTCCAAGGGAAACCAGAAGTGATGGTAAGGATTCTGAGCAACAACTAAACCAATGACCTAGAACAGTATTGGAGACCATTCTGTCCCTGAAGTGCCACTTGGAAGTGTCATGCAATATACACAGTCCCACCACCCACCTATGGTCATTAAAGCTTTCATGGCACTTTTAACAGGATTAGAATAGTTGGACCCAGTATCCAGCCCAAATTCCAACTTGTATAATGATTTTGACTGTTTAAATCCCACCTGCAGTTTCCATTGGATATGCCATTTTACTTTATACTGCACTGCTAGGTAGTTTTACTATACACCCTTGGGTGACTATCGTGTTCCACACCAGAGGTTGCTGCATATCAGCGGAAGATAGAGCATAGATTTTGATCTATGCTGCACCTAGTTTGGCATATTTTTACATTTGTAAAGCTCATTCCTCGGCAAATGTTAAAGACACCACTCAATGATAATGAAACAGAATTATAACACAAATAGTTTTTCATAGTTCTCAAGATAATACCAAGGTGTCCTGAGAGACATATGACTACATGAAATTTGGTTGTGGCTGGAAACATCTTATGGAAAGATGCCACAGAAATCAAGAATGGTCATCTTCAACCTACACGATTCTTGGAGGCTAGAGACATCCTTCAAGGTTAGACTCAAACACAAACTAAGATTTAGAACCATTGTAGCCCCTGAGCCATAGCAAAGGTTGAGCTGCTAAATCAAAGAATGTATCATCTCATAGTTATGAATGGGAGAATGAAATAAGGACTCCAAGATTCTGTTCCAGAATCAGCCACTGATTTGTGACCTTCGGAAAGTCACAACATTCTCGTTCAACTTTCCCACCTACAAAGCAGGGAAATATTTACCAATCTGATAGTGTAAGGAAGTATAATTCTTCAATTAATTAATGGTACCAGAGTGCTTAGTGATAAAAAGGTGAAGTCCAAGGGCAAATATTTTAAAGGGCATACGAAATCTAATGAGGACCTACTTCAAAATGGCTGATGAGTTTTAAGATACAAGAGGGGTGATTTTGGTTTGCAAACAAGGCAAGTCACCCAGAGCCCTGTGCAATTAAGGGAGTGGAAGGCTTTAGTATTAGCTGATCCCCTGAGGATACATAGTCAAAGGGCACCTAACCATTATTCCATGGCACGCACGCAATCCAAAGTGAGAGGGAACTGAGTCAATAGGATGATTCTTTCTTCTCTGGAAACGGAGAAGTGCAGGAAAGACTGGGGGAACACAAGTGTGTGTATAGGTGGGAGGGAGAAGAGGGGAGGAAAGGAGGAAGAGAAGGAATGCATGTTGCAGGGGCTGTGTGGCCCACTGGGAAGTGCCCCGAATGAACACTGCACTCAGATCTCTCAGGGTGCCTTCTTGCGAACATGTCTAATTACATCCAGACGGCGCTTTTGGCGCACCTGCCACAGCAACTGTTTATCTCGCCGACAAGTTAAAGAGCATCATTTGCAAAGTTCGCTAGGAAGGAAAGCCAATTATCATGTCCCCGGCTAGGCACAAAGAATCCTCTCGCTTTATCTCCACTGCGCGCTCTCCACAGAGCCGGCAAGGAGGCTTTCATGCTAATTTTTGCTGACTCCCTCCTTGCTCCCCTCTTTGCAAACAATTTCTTCCACCCTCTCCCCCTTGCTTTGCTCCTCCATTTGGAAGCAGTTCTGCAGCTTCCCTGAGAACCAACTGGGCAGCAAACCTGTGATTGTGGGGGGGGGGGAAGAGGGAAGCTGGTGGTGAAAACAAACAAGTGCATTTGCCAAAAATGAGACCTGCTCTCACATAGTTGCTTCTCACCCACTGACTCACTCCCCTTTCATCGCAAAATATTCAAACGTCTCCTCCCCAATCTGGTGAAATGTCAAAAGGCAGTCGGATCAGGCAGCGTTTGAATAGAGAGACCGTGAGATATCATAATTAGAGTGGTCATTAGTAACACATGCAATGGAAGGACTTGCAAATGAAGTGTGGATTTTACGCTTTTAAACTTATCCTGAATATGGAGGAGAAGCGGGGGTTTAGGCAACAGGACCAGTTTCAAGTGGCAAAATAAAGTGACATTGTGAACAAGCACAAAATATATATTAACACAGATGCTGAAGCCACGAGCAGGATGGGGAGTGAGAATTCCACAGTGAGTGGCTGCAATCCCACACCTCGACTTCTACATCCCTTCTAGGAGTCGCTCTCCCAAAATCCTCTCTTTAGCTGCTGCATCAGCTTCGCCTATCTATTTCTGTTTAGCCTTGCTGTTTATACCGTCCTTCCTGTTCCCATCTTCACTGCTTTGTATCACCCAGCACCTGTCCCCTTACAATTCTCACGGCTTCTATCTCACAGTAGTGTCCAAAGCTCTTTCTTCCTTCCGCGTTCCCCCCACCAGCCTTCTCGGTTCCCTGCCTTTAATTCAAGATTCTATTGCCATAGCCAAGTACTCTTTTACTCCCTCCTTCTTCTAGCTCTAACACTTTGGAGATCTCATCTCCTTGTTTTCTGGCTGTCACTTCAAATCCCCTCTTTTCTTAGTGCTCCTGGTAATGAGTTGATGTCTCTTCCCTTCCTCTTCTTGTCAGCCCAATATTCTCTTCTCACTCGGGACCACCAGTTGACTTATTTGTTTTCGTTGTTGATTAAAGTTTCATTGCAGTGTCTTTCTGTTACACCTTCCCAAGCACTTTGAATTAAAGGTGTCTTTATAGATCACGTAATGTCATGGGTGCTGCTGGTTAGAATAAGTCTGGGGCATGACTTCAGGATACAGGCAAAGCTGCAAAGGTCTACGTTCAATAGAAGAAACTGCATCTAATGATCACAGAGGCAGAGGGTATGAGGAAGGGGACACAGCATCAGATTTTGAAAGCTGGGACTTTCCGTGAGTGAAACCCCACCACCGTGACTCAAACTCAGTGGTTTTCAAAGGAAAGAAGGTGAATGCAATTTTCAACATATATTTTCAGTATTTCCTTAAAACAGCCTTCTTCATTCAAAAGGATTTGATGGGGGGGGGG
>NW_017729001.1:3263776-3275879 GCF_001723915.1 Gavialis gangeticus | reverse complement strand
GGGGGGGGGGGAGGAGAAGGGGTGGGGGGGAATGGAAAGGGCAGGGGAACAAATTCATTTTAAAATTTAATTACACAACCATGGAAATATACTCAGCGGCATCCAGCCTACTTTACTTGCCCTGTCCCTAACAGACACCCTTCTCCAAACCTTTTCTTCCACAGCTGTAAGGCAAGGAAAGGATCAAACCCAGATGCAGGACAGCACATGAGATGGTAACACTTGATTTATAAGGAACCCACACCCGTTTTTGCTTTTCATTAGCTTCTGTTGTACACCTGCAAAATATTCTTCTTGGTTCAACTTAATGGGTTAAAATTACTCCCACGTGCCCCAACATGGCTCACCATTTCAAGTCAGTTTGGCCCCATACCTAAGTCTCTTCTCCCTTTCTAGGAACCCATAAGTATGGTCTGTGAGAAATTAGGGGTTGGGAGAGGGGTGCATCTAATACGTATTTTCAAAATATTGATCAATATAATAATTTTATTATCTCGCTCTATTTGCCCAAAGACATTTAACTCTATCTGGGAGTAGGTCTGCATCATTTTGCTAAGTGGGGGGAAGAAAAGGGAGTGTGGAGAGAAAGAAGCTCAAATCCTTCAAGATGATTAGACTTCTAACTCCTGAAATATTCCCATTACCCCCACACAGATCTCAGCATAACATTTTCCATGGTGGCCACTGATCCTCTCTGTGACTCTTAAGTATTCATAAGTATAATCTTAACTTTTTTATGAAGTAGACTATTAGCTCTGCTTGACAGATCGAGAAACTGAGGCAAGATCAATGTTATATTTGCAGGCGAGCCAGAATATAGATCATCTCAGCCTCAACCCAACACCTTAACTAATCGCAACACCAGAGCTTGGTAATATTCACTATGACTGTTTCCCATTGCTTAAACTGTTTTCTCTCTCTCTTTTTTTTAAATGTAATAACATCTTGCCCCTTACTCAATTTATTTTCCTTAACAGTTGCTTATGAGGGACCTTATCAAAAGCTTTCTGAAATTCCAAGTAAATTAGTAATTAGGCAGGTTTTCTGAATGGTAATTAGGCCCCTCTATGCCCCTGATGTATTATTTACCTGAGAAGATATACATAATTAGGGCTCTTCTTTATAACTGGTATTACGTGCACTAAATTCTACTCTAGTCTATCGTGTAATTACACAATTAGGCTGCACGCTAAACAGAAAAGGCATAATTCTGAAAAGTGAGCAAAAAATCTTCCCTCACCAGCTCAGTGACAGGTTTTAAAATTTTAATATCCTTCCCATTTAAATCAGGTGCTAGAATCAGGTTTGGCTTCTTAATTTTGTTTCATTTAATCCCACTTTGCAAGGTTTAATGTTGTGCAAGATACTAAATTCCTTAAAGAGATTTGCTTTAAGGCTAGTGTTAAAAGGGGCATTTCCTTTCCCAGGCCTATATGGATTTGCACTGATTGTGGAAGTAGAATTTTATTGTCTTACATTTTTCTCTCTCCCCCCCTCCCTGCACATTTCCTCCACCTCCCATATAATGATTATTTTTCGACAGCTTCTCAGCTGCAGCTAGAAGAGAATGACAGACGTAGACAGGTACAGTTGCCATGGTACAACTGTCACACTAATTTAGCTCTACAGCTCTGGTTCCCACAGAATAATTTAACCAGCCATTGTGGCAGGAGGAAAGGTGGGGAGTACTGTGTGGCTGAGCCTAAATGATCTAACTTTTCTCGCCAAAGAACCTAATTCAAGACCCATTTCTGAAAATATGCATTGATGTTCCCCAAATGGCTCTCAGAGGTGGTAGTGTAAGAGATCAAAATTGGGATGCCTTTGGAAAAGATTATACCGAAACATGGATTCTATGGAAAGACACAGGTCAAGCATGCCCCAGTGTGTCTTCTGGGTATGCATGCAGAGACCAAATTCAGTTTTCCTGTCTCTTTATGCTTGCTGTGACCCCAAATTTGTTTCCTGCTTCCTTCTCTGTTCAGCGCAATAGCCAATAGCACAATATGTGGATTATTATTCTAAGCTTCTCACTAATGGATATTATTATTATTATTAATTTAGATTGTTCTCGCATCCTTCCTAATAAAGGAGCATATGCAGTGGCATGTCTTACTTTGGTAGGTTTGAGGTTTGTTTGTTTTTTTTAATACACTGCCCTCTATGTATTTGTCATAGAGCATAGCATAGTCAAAGAAATGTGCCTTGCCCATGTTCAGTGTCCATGTGACTCTGACGGAAGATATCCGATAAGAATAAATGGAGATCTTGAGCATTAACATCTGGTTCATTATACCAGTGAAACACAAAAAAAGATCTTGCCCTGAAAACTTGTGAGCCTTAAAACACTGAGGTTCACATTTTCAATGCTGTCTCGGGGACTTAGCCAGTCAACTCCTGTTAAACTGAAAATAAACTGTGCATCCAACCAGGTGGGTACAAAAATCCAACTGTTACTTCTCTTCCCTTCTTCCATCCCAGAAAAGAGTAAATTTGCTCAGTTTCCAAGCCCTGCTCTTCAAACAGTATTCCCTTCCAGCATTGCCTTTCAACTTTTGTTACGTGGTCTTCAAAAAAAGACTGGCGTACACCACTGTTGACTATAGTGGTTAATACTCATTCCAAATGGTGTCAGAAAATGGCCTAATCTTGTGGAGCTATCAGCACTGGTCATGCAGCAGGGCTCAGGATGCATGGCCTTTCCTAGCAGCCCTAGTGGCAATGGCTCCCCAGCCCCAACTCCGCCATGCCACCACGCCAAGATCCCAGACCTGACCCTGGATGCAGCTCCCCACCCTGCTGCAGCCCCATCCCATCCTCCCGGCCATGCTCCCTGCCTGCATGCGTCCTGGCGGGTCTCCACAGACAGCCTGGGACTGCACAGTGGTGGTGGTGCAAGGCTGGGACATGCAGGAAGCAGATCACAGGTCTGCTCTATCCCTGTGCTGTCACTGCCTGGCGATCCCAGGGTCTCCATGGAAAGTAGCCAGGAGCCATGTGGGCAGAGCACGTGGCCAAGCGGACAGGAGTTGTGCTGGGGCTGGGCTTGCTGGGGTGGTGACAGCACAGAGCTAGAGCCAGGGCAGAGCCACGATTCCATCTTCAAAGCCTGAATTTTATCTTCACAGCATCACTCAAGAATTCTGTAATTATCCTTATCTGGTCACTTTCTACTCTATTCCAGCCCTGCATGCTACATGCAGCATGCACCAGATTGGCTCTGTGCAACACACATTGCATGGGGTGGGGGGCTGGGACCAGCACGTGCCTCATGCAGTGTGTGGGGTCGATCCAAGACCTACAGGTCAGATCATAGGGCTCCTCCAAGGGTCAGATCCAGCCTGTGGGCCATATCTGTGACGCCTGTTCTAGTCCACTGTAGATTATTTTCTCTAGTCTAGATTAATCAGAGCTTCCACATGGATTTTGTAGAATGGAAGCTAATGTAGAATTTCTACAGTCTTTCAGCCAGAAGAGGCTAGCTATTGTTGAAATTCAGCCATAGCACATACTGTTTCTTGTACGGCCTAGTATTCAGGTAAACACAGTCCTTAAAGGAGTGATTCTCAACCAGGGTGCTATGGCACTCTGAGGTGCTGCGAGATCCTTTTAAGGGTGTTGCACGTTATCAAGTACTCTTGGGTGTATGAACAGCTACACATGATTCATGACGTAAAACCAGAAATTTCAAATGGGAATCCGGAGTGTCAAAACCATTCTGACCTGCTGTGGTCTGAGTTCTTTGCAACACAAGAATTGCTCTCTTATTTTTCTGTAATCAAAAAATGAGTTAAAGCTAAGCTGTCATTTTCCAAAGAGTGCCGTGAGTCTAACAAGGTATACCTCGAGTCTAAAAGGTTTAAAACCACTGCCCTAAAGAATATTTCACAGCTCTAAGAGGTCAATATTCCCCCGCTCACATGCAACTCTAGTGAGGTCGCTGGGTATGACACACACCTATAAACATGCAGCATTATGATCTACAGGATCTACTGAAACTGTGTGGACTTCAATGAGGACTTCACACATGGAGGGCATCCCACATGGTTTAAAGTCTCTAGGGCATCATTCTACCTGTGTGGAATACCTTGCAGGACCAAGCCTAAGAGTTTGTAAAGCACCTAGTTACCATGGTAATGACCCAGAGGCAGGGAATTCAAAGCAGCCCGCAGCCTGAACTTCATTGAGATTTAGGTACTTATCTCCCTTAGGCTCCTTTGAAAATCTCAATCTAACTGTTTAAACTGCAGCTTTCGCCAAAATAAGTTAAGCTAAAAATAGTATCTCCACAGTAAGGCCCAGAACAAATCTGCTCTCCCTGAAGGATTTTTTTTCGAGTCAGCTGGTTTCAAAAGACAGAAATGTAAATTTTTTGCACTACCAAAAATGTGCACCTGTAACACAATTTTTAATGTGTCTTGTGTCTGGCCAAGTGAAAACCCAGCTTCAGACAAGGCAGGATACAATACTGAAAAAGCAGAGTGGCTGTTACATACTGAACTGAGATTATGGTGCTAACAGTCAAAAGATACCAATTTCAGATTCAACCAAAGAGACTGCATCTGATGAAATAGAGAAAAAATATAGAAGCAACAAGATAATTTTAGGCAAACTTACTATTTTAAACACAGCTACATTTTCAAGAGAATTTCCGTTCTTGTAAAGCTGTAGAATGGCTTCAAAAAAAGTAGTCAGATTAATTATTTTAATCAGGAGAACAGAGAAGTACACAGAAGATCAAATAAATGCAAATACATTAAAAGAATGTGGAAGTTCACCTAAGTGCCTCTCTTCTTATTATTCGAGCACTTCAATCATGGGAAGATCTGTAGGCAAGGAATGGTCTCCAAAGGGAAGAAACCATGTCACCCATTTCTTTGGTCTTTTAAAAATGGGACTAATCATAGCATCAAAACATGCTATCAGAAACTGGCAACAAAATACTCTCAGGCTAGGAACAGACACTGCATTTGTCCCTGGACAAGTTATGCCTGTGTTTGTTTCAGAACAGAAATATCCTGCGATCAGTATGTACCCACATCATCCTTCTAACCAGGGTTTAGTGAACATCTGAAAGCGTTACTGCTTTTCTGCCATTGATTCAACAATGCAATACCAGGATAGCAGTTCAAACATACTTCGAGGTGACCCAGGTGTGATAACTATTAGTACTTCTTACCCTGTGAACCTTTTTAGGATTTATCCCAGGACATTTGTAACACCTCTTTGTATGTTCACAGTGTGATGTAGTAATAATAATAATACTAATAATAATAATTTAAAAAGCCACACTGCAAAGACCTTTAACATACAACACATTTTGGTATTTGTATCTGGAATTCTGATATCCACCTATTGCTGCGAACCTACTAAAGCCTTATATCCTTTTGTTCATTGGATGCTGGTCATCTCTGTTCAGAAGCATCTTGTTAAATATGCAGTTTCTATGCTCAAGAAAGGGCTATTTTTAAAAAAACAAATATCCATTCGAGATTTTTATCATATTTCTGTAACTATTTGGCCATTCTTCATCAAACTCAAAAAGCATTTAAAACTGACAGACAGGGAAACAAGTTTGTGCTCTCTGTATCTATGTATACGCATCTTATTTTTGGTTAGTTTATAAAGGTACATATCTGCCCTGCTTTCTGATAGGGAAACAGAAAGCAAGAAGAAGCAATTTTGCTCAGAGAGATGCAGCAAAACATAGTGGCAGGGTCAGAAAAAGATCTCAGGTGAGCCAATTTCTAGCCTGGTACCCAGCCCATCAGACTTCATCACTTTTCTGTTTTGCAAATAACCATTTCTGGCCACTGGATTTGACCTTCCTGCTTCCTTCCTTTTCTAGATATAGGCCTAATGGATGACAATAGTAAAATGGTATGCAGAGCCTTGAAGAGAGTATTACATGGAGCAATAGGGACACAATTTTTTTCCCCAAATGGATATTGCAGATCTAGGGATTCCTCCCTTCAGTCTATGGTAAAACATCCAGAATTAAACTTGCCTAAGCAACAAAAATCTGACAGGAATCAAAATATTTTTACCCAGAAGTTATCCAGTAACAATGAATGTTAAAAGCCATATTTGCAATGTTTATTTGAGGCTGTGTCAGAACAGCAAAGCTAACCAACTGTTTTTAAAAGGCTGTTACATATTGCATATACAATCACAGTACTGGTATATACACACAAAAAGGTTTTGGGGATAATTCTGAGGAAACACTTATTACCAGGACAGAAAGCACAAATGGTCCTGTAGTTATAGCAGTGCTGGACTCAGAAACTGGGTTCCAATTTCTCACCTTGCCACATATTTTCAGTGTGACCTTGGACAAATCACTTCTTTGCCTCAGTTGCCCCATCTAAATGGGAATAGCATTTGCTTTCTTCACTCGTTGGCTTATTCTTTAGACAATATTTATGTGAAGTGCCAAGCATGATGGGGTTGCAACAATACAGCAGTTCAGATGAAAAATAAATAATGCTCAGAGTTGTAAGCGGTTTCATTAACAGGCTATAGTCTCAATTTTTGCTCCTCCAAGGGCATAAAATGGGCATACAAATGGAACAAATGTAATGTATGCCCACTCCCAAGTTGGTTTCACAGGAAGGGCCTGCCATAAATGAGAACTAGGGATCAACCTCAAGCTTTTAACTAAGATTTGTCTGGCAAGAGTCACATCTCTCTAGGAGAGTTGCAAAATAAATGCATAGCATAATTGTAGCAACAAACCCTATCCCAAAAAAACCAAAAGCTCCAAGAATGCACTTAACAGGGCTCCCATAAGATCGGAACCACCAGCTTCTTAGCTTTGCTTATACTTCCTATGCTTTCTGGATGGGAGAGGCAAAAAGCAGTTTATTCCTTTATCAGGTATTAATTAAAAAAATTCCTCGGCACTTTCAAGCGCACAAAAATAGGATTAACTTAGGCAAGACTCTACTGTCCCCTAGATATTTTAAAATATGGCCCCATTGTATTGGCATGAACTATACTGCAACCAGAGCAAGCTCATAGAAAGGCAAAAGGGAATGCTGCCTACTAGCTTCACTAATTTAATTCATGGACTTTGACTAGGCTAAGTGGCTGCTGAGATGGCCCCCTCCACACACAGTCTCTTTCCTCCCCCTCCCAACTCAAAACCTCTTAAATAAAATAAATTAAACAACAAACAAAACACACAGCCTGAGTGTTTTATGGCTCTGTTCTCCGGTGGGAGCCAGAAAAATGCAAATGAATCCAGAGACCGACAGAATGGCTCATGGCAGACTCCGAATGCTGCTGCGTGGGGATGTGTGTGTTTTGGTTCTCTCTTCCTCCCACCCCCAACCTCCAAAAAAAAATCTTTAATCATATTCAGCACAATGCCATAGGTGTCTGCAACCAATCAGAGGCGATGGCAGACACTTGCACCTTGCTGACAGATGCTGTCAAAATAGCCTCGCAACCACGGGTTTGATGATAACGTGAAAATGAGATACAAATGAGGGGCTATCAGAGAGGAGTGGGAACAATGTTCTTCTCAGTCTACTGGCTATGCACACTCAAACAAACTCGATGGAGGGATGTAATACACACACGGGCATGAAGGGGGAGGGGGTGGGGGAGAAGAGGGAAATGAGATACCTAAAAATAACCTGCCATTACCAAGTATTTTAAAGAGACGTGCCAATAAAGGGACAGCAGAGATCATCTTTGTTGGCTGCAAACATTTCTAGCACACATTTGTAGACTCCAAATCATATTACAAACAGCATACGCTACAGAGTTCACCTATCTTTGGCTGAAATGCAGCCAGTTTAAGGTAGATTAAGGAAGATTTTATCAAGAATAATTCCTCATTCTTTAAAATGTACCATTTAAATTTAATTAAAAATGTAGGGGGAAAAAGGAAGTTTCACACCAACTGAAATTGCAGAGAAAATTCAAGGAAATGAAAGGCAGTTACCTAAAGCCAGAACTAGGATACATAAGGGGAGTAAGTTAGATTCCCGTGACTATGAAGGATGTAATCCCCAAGACTGCATCTTATTTTCAAATACACACCCTCATTTATATTCAGCAAGATATCCATGTACCCAGACACCAACCTGTTCATAAATTCAGCTGCCAGTTTTGCCAGAAAAAAAAAATCACCACATGTGTATGTCTACACTGCAGGTAGACATAGAAGTTTGCAACTATGGTGCAGTCTAAAGATCCCAGAGATAGCTTTAAACAAGCTAGCTAAACTACTGGATGTAGTCCATGCTGTTGCAGCTAGGAGTTCAGCATAGATTAATCTGCCCTGCTGAGAAGCAGTGTAGACATATGCTTAGGCTTTAAAAATCCCAGATATTCTGGGGCCTTGATGTTACATTTCACCTGAGTCCCATACTAGAAGAGAATACACCAGGAATTGGCTCTGGGTTTGAATGGGTATGTTTGCCATTTAAAAATCTAATACACTAATAAAGTGTTCATGAAGCAAACTGTTCATACACTAACACTAATAAAGTGTTCATGTAGCAAACACTGCAGCCTTCTGAACTTCAGCTATAGTTGCTAGCTGGAGAGGAACTAGCTTTAGAATGATTTCCAGAGGTGCTGTCTTCTAGCTACCTCGCTTCTAAACCTTCACGCTGCAGATGGAGGATACAAACTGGGTCAAAAGTATTTGGTTGTCCACAGCTATTTTAAAGTATGACAATGCTCACATTGTGTTAGGCAGCAGAATCGTGTAGAGGCAGCCAGTCTAAGCTGGAAGAACTATATCTGAGAAGGGTGGAAAGTGCTGCTGAACCAATACAGATCATCTGAGAAAAACATTTGAGAACCTAATCCTACTAAGTTAGACAGGGTCCATCTTCAACACAGATGTTGGAAGCTACAGTTCTCATGTCACACGTGGGGAAGCTGAGCCATATATACTTGGGTCTCTCTTTATGTGAATTCGTTTTGTGCAAATTCGCTTATATGCGACAACCTTATTTATACCAGAAATTCACTTTGTGCGAGAAAAATTCGATCATATGCAAAAAGGCATTCAACACGGCTATGCATATAATAATGGATTTGCTTTAATGTGAATTTGCTTTATGCAAGGTTTTTTTGGAATGCAACCCTCGCATAAAGAGAGACCCAAGTGTATTCTGAAGTGACTTACTGTCATGCAAGTTAATGACAAAGCCTAAAGAAAAACACAGCTGGGAGAACCACATCTTGGGACAAAGCTTCTTCCCTTATCTATATGATATATTTACTCACATATCACACACAGCACTTCCCAAAACAAATCAGCCCCCTAAAATGAGGAGAGGAGGGGAATGTATGCATCTTAAGTGGGGAAGCTGATTTTCTGCCCAGAAGAGAAGCAACCTACTTGGATTCTCAATCCAGCTTCGTTTCTTTCTGGCAGCAGCCATGGCATTTGTATTTAGGCAGCTCATGGAGTCATTTGACTTACTGGCTCCTTGTTCTTCACTCCAATTCCTTTTTAATGGTCTTGATGTTCCACTAATCAAGCTCACCTTTCTTCTGGCAATGTTGCTGTCTATTAGCTATTCCTAGTCTCTCTCTTCCCATTTCAGCCTTGCAGCTATTTTTAGCTCGATCCACCCATGGAGATCAGGCTTCAGCAGCAGCTATGCTGGGATGATTTAGTTGGGGATGGTCCTGCTTTGAGCAGGGGGTTGGACTAGATCTCCTGAGGTCCCTTCCAACCCTAACTTTCAATGATTCTATGATAGGGTTTCAGCATCTGTTTGAGAAGCAAGAGAGTACACGTGAGGTGAAAATTAGACGCTCTCTCTGCTCTATGGAGCTGTAACTCTGGAAAAATGTTTTTTTTTCCATTCTACCTTCCCAAAAAACAAGGTGCGTGTCTTATTTCAGGCCATGTGAAAATCTGGGAGCAAACAGTGGCACTTAGAAGCTACGGACATAGCTTCAATGTGACCCTCCAAATGCTGCTGGTGGAATAATACCCACGGTATTCCTGCAAATATTGCTCAAAGGGTCAATGTACTTCATATGACAAACCAACATTTCTCTTACTGGGTACTATTTAGAGCAACTGTACATATGCAGCTGCATCCAGTTTTTAGTAGATCTGCATTCATGCAGTCACAGTGTGTGGGAAGAAGGAAAAGTCAAAAAGCTACTGGGCTAATTTTTCACAGATGCCAAGCACCTGTATCTGCACTCAACTCCAACTGTGGTTTCAGGGGCTCAGCACCTCTAAAAAGAACTGGACCTTGTCGGTCAGTAACATAAGACATCAAAAGCAAGAGGTTTGTACCTGAGCTGTCTTAAGACCGTAGAGCTTCAAAATGTCAGCAACACTAACACACTTTAGAGCAGGGGTGGGCAGTCTTTTGGGCAGGCCAGAGTTTGCAATCTAGCCACAGCTGCCAAAATGGAAGTCTTCATATCCCTACCCCGAGCAGCCAACTGTCTGCAGATTCCTGGCCTCTCTAGATCAAGGGAAGCATAGATGTAGCAAGGCAGCAAGCTCCACAGAAGAGGGGAGTGCTGCAGAGGGGATGGGCAATATGATGCAGCTCCATGGTACTAATCACCCATGCCAGACTGGACCTTTCAGGCCTAGGCTGGTTTCTTTGCAGGCCAGATTCAGCCCATGGGTCATAGGTTGCCACACCTTTCTAGAGAGAGCTTAAATTAAAACACACAGAGGATTGTCTGCCAACACAGGGAACGGGGGAAGTTCAAGAGCATAGGCAGGGGTTTGCAGTGGGGTTGGCTCACAAGGTCTCAGCACCTGGTATGGAGCCTCCAGAGCACTCAACCAGGGTCAGAAGAGATTCTTTCAGTGGTGTTGGGGTGGGGTGGCGTACTGCACAGTGTTAGCACAGTTAGGTGTGTAAACATCTATGCATGATTCACAAGATAAACCCACAGATTTCAAATAGGAATCCACAGAGTCAGAGCCATTCTGACCTGCTGCAGTCTTGTGGAGTTCTGCGCAACCACAGAATTGTTCTGTTGTTTTTCTGCAGTCAAAAAACAAGTGAAAGCCAGGAGACGGCATTTTTCAAGCGGTGCCTTGAGCCAGAAAAGGTTGAGAACCACTCCTCTAGACTTACGAGAGCCACAGGTTCTAGACCCAACAGGCGCTAAGGAACCCTTTCTTCTCTGGAGATGGGGGAAGTGAGTTTCCCCAAAGTCCATGAGGGTCTTTGCAGCTCTCAGAAAGACAAAAGGCCTGTCTGTGCTTTACATGGACATTAAGAGATCCCGTGTCGTTTAGAAACCTAGGCTAAAACATTAATTTCCTGCTGTACATCAACTGCTGCCTACCTCATAGGACAGTGAAAAGGTACCAAAACATGACAAGGCAGTATGCATGGAGGGGAGGTCACGAGTCAGCAAAACAGAGATGCAGAAAGGCCATTCTGGGTGGATGGCAGTGCAGAGGAAAAGGCTCTTGAACCAGCAGTAGCAGAGAGCATGAGGGGACAGTTAAACAGGGGACAAGTCCAGAGGAAGATTTTTAGAGCGAGAGCAATTTATAGACCAAGCCCAACTGCAAACCTGCCCACTTCCATTGCTAGAACCATTCCTTGTAGACTGCAGACGCATGTAAACAGGGACTTTTACTAAACCTGACAGCTTCCTCTTTCCCCACAGGTAGGGCAGCCGACTGCCTCCTCCCCTCCCCCCTGTGCCATCGTCAGTTTGTAGGGTAAACTTGCCTGCTACAACAGACCTAATTTCATGGGGCTTTTGCGCAAGCAGCGGGGTGGAAAATGATCATCAGGAGCCATCATGTGGAGAAGCACCTCTCCCGTTTCCTAGATCCAGCTCCCGCCCCAGAACTCAGGCAGCCCGAACGTGCTGGCGCTGGGCCGGTGTCATAGCAGAGAGAGGCTACCAATGATCTTTCCAAATACCGGCAATGCTGAAGTGAGAGCACGCTCTTTCCCATCTTCCCCCCTCCACCCACCCTCCCCAGCACTGACGAGAAAGACAGCGCAGTCCTGCGTGACAGCGTGAAATTAATACGATTTTGGGGAAAGTTGGCAGTGAATAATGAGCATCTGAAATACCTTGCTTCCACCCCTCACCCACACTTTTTTTTTTTTTTTAACCCATTTGCTGC
>NW_017729001.1:3260108-3263700 GCF_001723915.1 Gavialis gangeticus | reverse complement strand
CCCACACTTTTTTTTTTTTTTTAACCCATTTGCTGCTGGCGTGCCATTGTGGCACAGAGCAGGACACATATATGTGGATTTGAAGTGGAAACAGTGGCAATTCTGCAGGGAAGCAGTTCCACAGATGTGTGTGGCTCCCTGAAAGCAACTGGTTTGCAAAACAGGGTGCTGGAAGAGACATGACCATGCTGGCAGCAGCTGGGCCCAGTGCAGGCAGGTTCTTTGACCAGTACCCAGGGCTATCAAAAGCAGAAAACTCCTGGTTGACCTCTCCTTACTGCCTAAATACTGGATCTCAGGTAGATCCCCAAGGAATCGCCAGGAACATGTGGTAGAAGCACTGTAGGAGCTGCCACAGTTAAGACCAAATAAACAGAAGAGGGAAACCATTTAATCGATCCAGATAATTACAATAGTAACAACCACCACCACCACCACATCACCTACAAACAGCAAGCAGAAAAGACTGCATAACCAAAACACTTTAACGAAGGAACTGGGCAAAAGCCAAGATGGGTCCTTGAACCAAGGTGATTTAGATAATACTGTGTCAAGGATAGCAGAGTTCTCCCAGAGCTCCCATGGATAAGGCCACTTGACTGAACAGTGGCCACTGCAGCATGAGACTGCAGCTGCCTTAAACAATGCTGAGGAAAACTTTTATAATAAAATGCCCATCTCTTCCTTTGTGCTTTAAATTAGTACATAAAATACCTTACAAAAGGACGGCTTTATGCCCACTACACAATGGGAAAAGCAGGGAACAGCTAGTGATTTTTTCCAGGTTATGAAGCAGGCCACTAACAGAGGCACGATTGAGACTCAGGTCTCCGGAGTCCCTGTCCAGTGCTATATCTGCCAAGCCGCGCTCCTTTTCCAATTAGCATGACCATCAGTTTTATGGTAGGCATTACCTGCTACAAATCTTTTGCATAAAATCATAGAAGATAGGGCTGGAAGGAATCTGAGGAGGTCTAATCCAACCCCCTGCTCAAGGTGGATCACCTTTGTCTAAAACCATGCTAGACAAATATTTGTCTAACCTGCTCTTTAAAACTGCTAAGGATGGACGTGCCAGAACTGCTGCATAGCTTGCTCCAATGCTTACCCACCCTTACTCACAGCAAGAAAGTTTTTCCTAAAATCTAAGCTAAATTTCCATCCCCTTTAATCCTTCCTCCCTGAAACAGTTACTTTGGAAAGGGACAGAGTTGGCAAGTGGCCATCTGAAATGCAGATGGCCATCTTAAAGAGGCAACCACCAAGTTAGCCTAAGCAGCACCTCTTCCAGATGGAAGCTGACCGTGCGAGCTTCAGCTGGTTCATAAGGAGGCTAAACTTTCAGTCTACTGAGGTTACCCACAATCTCAGCACCACTGGCAAAACTCTGCCAGAGTTGGAGGCAAACTGGCTTTTATCATTATTCATTCTTTGGGCTCATGATGTCAGGATGGGCCGAAATTCCAACTGGATCACCATCTTCCCTCAAGACGTTCTTATGTCTGTCTTTTTGGGCAGAGGGCCAGGCAGCAATTCAACTACTTCCCAACATCCTCACAACAAGATCATCATAACAGTAGTTTAGAGTTGAAGATCCTATCATTCAACAATGTTTCAACCACTCTTCTTAGCCTTTTGGCGACTGCATTCCTATTAAAAACCACTCCCTTGCAGGAGGCAAGAACAAAAAAGCTGAGCATTCATTCAACAGAAAGAGACATTTCTGCGGGGAAAGAACACTAACTACATGTGTTTTATGGCAAGACTGTGTCTTTCTATAAGCTCTAAAGGCAAGACGTACGTAAGTCACTCGAGAAAATTTTAAATTCCACTGGATCGAATACGGAGCAAACATTGCTTCAGCATTGGGTCTGAAATATATATATTTTATGGGAAGTGTTCGACAAATGTCAGCACCTGAAAGTGTTTTGTTCTTTAACACAGGGGTGGGCAAATATGACCCGTGGGCTACATTCAGCCCGCCAGGCAATATCATCCAGCCCATGGGTGCCAGCCAATTAACTGTACCCTGCCCAGCCTGCATGCCTTGCTCCCACCCTCATGCACAGGAGGGCCCTGGCCTAGCCAAGATGCACAACTTCTGAGTGGGGCTGCTGCTGCAGCCACTGGGGGACCTGCTCAGCTCCCCAGCCTCCAGTGGCTCCTCCTGCATCCCTGCCGCAGTGCTTGCTCCAGGCACCAGGTAGGGAGGCAGTGGCGGGCAGGGGAAACTGCAGCTAGGTGGGAATACAGAGCAGGGGTTGTGAGTGAGTCCGGAACCCAGGGACTGCACCCAGGGGAGGGCAGTGGGAGTGCAAAGCTTGGGTGGAGACAGTGTGGGTGTGTGGCATTTGTGGGGTACGAGGGAGGGTGGTGGGGAGAACCCCCCACGCACCCCATCATGGTGCATAGCCACTGGCAGCAGCAGCAGCCGGCCCTTGGTATGTTCATAGCCTGCGCAGGCACTGCTGCCTAATGGCGCACAGCTCCAGCCGGTTCTGCAAGCTGCATGTGGCAGCAAGGACCACATGCCAGGTCGACCCACCTCTACCTTGTGGGGCTCCTCACAGGTCACATGCAGCTCCAGGTCCTCACACACCCCCGGGGAAGCCCTGTGCGATGTAACTGGCTGCCTTCTCTACTCCAAGCCACCACATGCAGCTCACAGGACTCTGCCAGGAAGCAGGTGGCGGGGCTCCCCTCTGTTCCAGCAGGTTCCCATGAGCTGCACGTGGCAGCAAGGAGTGCAGAAGGGAGCCAGCACCATCGCGCAGGGCTCCCCTTTGCTGGTGCACAAGTGCTGGGAGCTGCATGTGACCTGCAAGGAGCCCCATGAGATGGAAGTGGGCCAACCTGGTTGCACTCCTTGTCGCCACATGCAGCTTGTGGAACTGACTGGAGCTGCAGTGCCCACGTGGGCCATGAACATCCCAAAGGGCCCTGCCTACTGCTGCTGCTGACACCAGGGGAGAGTGTGCACGGGGGTCCCCACTTCCCCCCTTCACAACCTCCCACTCTCCCCCACATGCCAACCCCACAACCTCCCCACATATACACACAGCCTGCACCCTCCCACGCACAGGCACAACTTTGCATAAACCCCTACCTGCCCATACCCACTACTCCCGAAAGAAATACAGCCAGGGACAAGGGGAGAGACAAAGAGCAGGGCTTAAGGGGTGAAATGTCTGTCCCAAGATGGTGAACATGGGGCAGGGCACCTGTCAAAGTGTAGGGCTACCCTTGTGGCCCTCAACACCTCACCAAAACTCATTAAGCGTTCCTCCCTTCAGCCAAAATAATTGCCCCCCTCCGCTTTAACAGAAGGTGATTGTGTTACGACATTCCTATGAAGTGACAGAGACCAAAAAAAAACACTCCACACACTTGTGGAGAAGATGGTAAAAGCTGACCCTATATTATGAAAAGTTCCACTGCTGAGACTAAAAAAAAAAACGCTTAAAAAGGCCTAAATATAAGAAACAATTGGAAAGGGGGGTGGTGGGGTTTTATTGTTTGAATCCTGACTGCAATTTGGGGAACAAAATCTGAGATGATCGAGTTGAGAAGTTAGATAATTATGATTCCTGTT
>NW_017729001.1:3240721-3255108 GCF_001723915.1 Gavialis gangeticus | reverse complement strand
AAAAAAAAAAACGCTTAAAAAGGCCTAAATATAAGAAACAATTGGAAAGGGGGGTGGTGGTGTTTTATTGTTTGAATCCTGACTGCAATTTGGGGAACAAAATCTGAGATGATCGAGTTGAGAAGTTAGATAATTATGATTCCTGTTATGGCAGTTTCTAGAAATCCTAAGGCCAAACTAAAGCTAATCAAATGAGTATGTCAGAAACACATGCACTTAGTGTTTACTCTAGGACAAAATTTTCTTTTTACCAGCTCAGGCAAAAGAACAAGACCGTGTAATATTAATAGCACTGAATAGGTAGTCAGAGGAGATGCTGGACAAGGTTAGCAGCCACTCAGCTACTTGCTTCCTATTGAGAACTAAAAGAAAAAAAGCTTCCCTAAGTCTTAGTCACCAATCAGAACATACACAGGTGCAGGGAAAAAAATTGCCAGAGGGTAACATTTAAACATGGCATTTCAAACAAAAAACAGAAACACCCCTGCATTGATAAGCAGTGAGAAACTGGTGCATAAAACTAATTAAGCCCCACCACTAGGTTCAGCTTAGTGTCTCAGTTAGAGAGCCACATCGGCAAAAAAATAAAATAAAAAAAAAAATTATATATATCTCAGAATAAGGAAGCCTACAAATTCCCTTAGTTTGCATTAGATGATCGGACTGAATAAGAACAGGCAACTGGAAATGCCTCAGCAACAAGGGTGCAGGGGAACAAGGAAGAAGGTTCCTGGCTTGGAATTCACTTGAAAACCCAGTACTGCAGTTACATTCAGACCTTAGAAAGGGATGCAGAGAATTTCCCCTATGTTCTGGGGAAGATAATCTTGACAGTGTTGCTTAAAGTGCAACAGAGGTAAAAATGTTCTTATCTATGTTAAACACCTTTTTATTTAATTGAAAATGCAAAAAGTGCACTGAAAAGCCTGCTTAATTTTTTCCTACATGGCTCATCTTGCAAAGTGAAACTACAACGGTCAGCTTTAATTCTTGGTTTTCATGTAAAAGTTTAATGCTGCTGTATGTTTGGGTTTCTAGCACAACAAGAAGAGACTTACAGAAGAAAATAAAATTCATAAAAGCCAGAGGAGCTTTTCCATGTAGTAACAGACACAAAAGCAAAAAAACCGCACAACCCCTGCATTTTTATCTGGACCCACACAGTAGCATCACCGATGCACATCTGCTATTTGCTATCCATAAAAACACCTGTATGTAGCAAATGACCATTTTCAGACATGCTGATCTGGGGTACCTGGCATTTTGAAGCCAGCATGTGCAATGTCTTGTAAATCAGCTGCTTTATCCTTGTTTTAAGTATGCAGCTGGAGTAGGTGATGTAGGAGAGAATAAAACTTTGACAGTGCAAACTTTGCACTGGAATGGGATACAACATTTTTTCATTGCAACACTGCAATAGCTCATACAGGATCCACTCATGAATTGATGCACTTGTGTGCCAGGTGCTGTACAAATATATAAAACAGAATAAGCAGGGCTTAATGGTCTGTGCAAAGCCTTGGATGTATGATGAAGTCTAAACAGCACTTCAACTATCTGTAGTATAGAACAGGACTTGGCAGGGCTGCAATTATGGTGTATACTGGCTCTAAGAGCAGAGACTAAAACCTGCCCTTAGTCTTTGATTGCTCCCATCAGGGGAAAAATATGGGGATAAAAGAAAACTAAGAGGAAAGACCAGAAAAGGCATAAAGGGCATACAATAGTACAACAGGTGAGACTGCCACAACCCAACGGTTTGCCCCTATTAATGAATGCCTTCCCCACCCTGTTGTGAAATGCTGCCATTCATGCTGCTAGCAGGAGGCTTTACACCTCCAGGAAGGAAGAAGGCAGGGTAGATACACCATTTCATGGTGAGGGAGCAGGAAGTGCAGCCAAGCAAAGAAACTCCCCCTTCCTTCACAGTCTTGAAGAGTTGGAAAAACAGCAACAGGGCAGAGGCTCTCAGTTGAGAGAGACAAAGGAGGTTCAGACAAATGTATAGACAGCCTTTAGGTGGCACTAATAAAAATGCATTTCACAATGCATCTGCTTTTAAAAGTTATTTCCATCATAGTTTCTCAGATAAGATGATAACTTCAAGTTCCGAGCACAATTCTACATTGGTAAGCCAGATTCTGAAACTCATGGAACCACAGACCTGATCATAGTTGGGACGTTGTCTAGATGAGGGCAAGGAGCCCAGTTGTTAAAACACAGAATCTTAACAGGATTTTATCCTAAATTAAACATTAAATGCTAAAGCCTAAGCTGACAAAAAAATAAGTGAAAGGATCTGGCCTTAATTTGGCTTGTAAGTGCTTATTTTAATGCCCAAGTGCTGCATCTGCACTTAGTGTTGGGGTGCCTTCTTTGAAATCAGGGCTTGCAGCACAGAGAGGTTTCACCAATGATTGAGCAACATAGAAAAGCTATCATAGCTGTATAAAAAGACTATAGACACATGATCCATCTGTGCCATAAAAACATTATACCACCTACATGCACCATAGTATGTATCTCAGATGCATTATAGTTTAGGTTTTCTATCTACATAGTCCTCCTGAAACCAGTTACACAGTAAATTTAGTGGAAGACAGTATAGTATATGCACAGCACTCAGATAAACTCATGTTCACAATACCCAAGCATCCTTCCCATTCTAGAACCAGAAGGTCATTCCAGACAGCTTGTGTGCTGCAATCATTATAGAAAATCCACCAATGACACCTGGATGGGAGCATTATCTGCCTCATAAGAGGCCATTATTCAGACAAGCGTTTAGTACATGGACCTCTTTGGAAAATCCAAGAGGCAAATCTGTTGCATTCTCAAACCACTATTTCCTTCCTTGATCTGAACAACATGATGCGACAGTGCTAACAAAAAAAAAGCAAGAGAGAATTCTATTGCTTGCAGCATCAGGAGAAATAGCATCCTCTTTTCTTTCTAAAACGCAGGATTGCTTACTCCCAGACTGTATTATTTCTGGAGGTTTCTTTCTTAAAATACACTCTTCACTGAAAAAAACAAAACATAACATAGAGAAAAAGCTAGGAAGTAAAGGCAAGAATAGGCTAATATTTATGCCCTTCAGTTATTCCTATTGTTCAACATGAGAAGAAAAAAAAAAAAGTGCTTTTGCATGTTCACACAAATACAGATCTTGCTACAAACCAATTATATAGTTAGGTCATTGTCCCGTTATTGTATTTTCTTGTGTTAATTCTTCTCATTCGTATTCATCTTTTTGACCTCCCCTTATTACTGTAGGATCTGAGGATTTCGCAAGCACCTCTGTACAGTAGGACAGTTCCCATTTTACAGATGGGGAAATTGAAACAGAGAGACAAAGTGATTGGCCTAGACCATACACATTGTGTCAGGACAAGAAATTAAACTATGTCTCTAGTGTCCTATATTGTCACCCCTGCCCGCTGGATCACCCCCTTGCCTCTTATCTGTATGCTGTTCTAATAAAGAATGTGTTAATCCGACTCTGTACCAACAAGATTATGGAATTGCAGTGCCACATACACCGTATCTTTGACAAAAAACTACTTCACATGTTAATATCCTAAATGAACGCAGAGATGCAGTCCAGCCCACTGGTATAATTTGGAGATGAATCTACTGCTGAATAAGTGGTGGTGACTTTTTCCACCCTTTCTAATTCAGAGTTGATGATCTGTGTTATGTCCTTCCACTAGTTCTGTATTTTAGTACATCCATGCTTCACATATCCAGCATTTTTTTTCTGCATAATATGCTCAACATAGATCATCTGTGTCAATTTGTTTTGGTTCAGTTTTACGGGATTAATAAATTGCATAATAAATAAAAAGCTTTATATTAGCATTAATAGCAATAATTCAATGAATGCACAAATGTAGGCCTAGCCTGTTTCCAGATGTTATTTGGATAATTCTTGGAATGCATGTTTCAAAACTTCTTAATAGCAGCACGATGTTATCTGGAGGATTTACCCAGGTTTTAAAACAGCTAAAAATTTTAGCAATTCATTTGAAAATAAAATTATACCATTTCCACTTTTAAAACTATAGTAATCGGTATTCAAGTGCTCAATTACTTAGCCATTTTAGTGTTATTTACCTTAGCTGAATGTCCCCAATTAAATGCCACCAACTCTGGCACTAGTAGAGGTCACAGACTATTTGGTTTCTACTGCCTCCAGTTATTGAACACTTCTACAAGTTTGACAGAAGGAAGATATTTTGAGGAAGGGACATTTTTCTCCAGCCATGTAGCCTCCTTTTCAAAGAAAAAGGTGTGAACAGTCAGGAGTCTCACACTAGACTTCATTATGCCACTGTATTCCTTCATAATGGGAAATGAAGAACATAATCTGGTAACTGCACTTTATTATAATGGTCCATCCCCATTTTGAACAAGTGCAAGGCATTATTTTGTAGGATTCACTTTATAATGACTTTCTTAAAAATATCTGCCTATTTTATTCACTCTATCCATTACTTATGTCCGCCTTCCCACCTGCTCTTGTAGAAGAGATTCAATTCCCAAACCCTGTCCCTAGTGACAGCATTAGAATCATGGCTGGTTCCTAGCTTTGGGAATTTTCTTCTTCCAAGAGTATCAAGTATTATATATTTTTTTAAAAGGTAAAACAAGAAGGCAAATGACTGAAATGAAGGCTAGAACATCTATTTGGGGCATATAACATTTGCCCCAAACCAAATGACAATTTTTAATCCCACTGGTTTTTCTAAGACGCAATGTTAGATTTATACAAGAATTTGATAACAGAGGACTAAATGTATCCTAGGAACCTTACATATTGTTCCAATATCATTTGCAGATTTATTTCTCTAGAAGCTGTTCCCTTATTCCAGTCAAAGGTAGGCATTTACTTTGGTCCATATCAATTCTGTAACTCAAGAGATTTACAAAATTTGTATGAATTCAAGTCCTACAGGAAGGATTTTAATTCAAGACTGTGATTCACTGTAAAAGATCTGCACAGATAGCTATATATCTTGATAATACAACAACAAGCCTTGAATTTTTTACAGACCTAATTGGCAAACAAATAATTAGGTAGTATTGTTTTCTTCTGCTTACACAGAAACCTGAGGTGATGGTTAGTTCTAAATTTAGAAAGAGCGGGGTGGGTTGGTGGGTGTTGGTGTGAGTTCCCAAATCCCAAATATATATATTCCCAAAACTTAATCCCAGAATCATCTCTGGTTCTACCTTTTATCAGATGGAAGCAGTTTTGTGTTTTAAAGAGTCTTGGGAACATGCTGGAATTCTATATAGAATTCACTCAACTACAATTTTCCAGTACCATATATTTTGAAAAGTAACTACAAGGAAGCCAAATCAACCCTGTTATAAATGTTGTGAATGCTTTTACAAGTGTTCCTCTTCTTTGATGACATGCTTTCCATGCAAAGGCATGTTTTTTATGTAGGTTATCTATCATATATACAACTCACAAAGTGCTGATTGATCAGGAAGAAGTTGAAAGGGATTTTACCCCTAAATCTAAGTTTTTCCCATTTTAATAAAAAATGAAAATCTCATGATCTGTGATGAAAGTCTGTAGATAATGGTGCCTCCATTTTTTAATGCTCTCAAAGTTGGTTAGAAAACAAATCATCTAGAAGGGCCTATTAAAGTGACTGAAAATTACATGGACCCAACATGACACATTTTAAAGGTACCTAAAATTCACAAATTCCTGACAACTTGCTCTTTGAAGATCACAGGTATAAAATATGACTTCCCAAAAATCAGTGGTCACTTTTGAAAATCTTGGCCCCTGAGCATTCTAATAGAGCAGCAAAGAACTGACAGTGTTCACCAGATCTGATTTTTTTTTGGTCTTCCCTACTTCCTGATCTTTTGAAAGAGAACTGGGTCAGGATGTTCTGGTCTTTGTTGCTCCCCACGTAGAAATGAAAGTGGAGAAAGCCAGTAAAGGAACAGATCCACCGAGGGGAACATCTTAACATCTGCATATAGGCTTTGCTAATCAGATAGTGCTTGTATTTATGGCAAATAAGCAAAATGAGATTGACTGATCTCCATCAAAATCCCCAGATGCCCACGTCACAAAAGCCATCCCCATTAGCAGTACAATATTCTGGGGCAGTGCATGCTCAAGGCTTCATTTTAAAATAGATCTGCTTTATATGTGAGGTTGAAATTCTTAAGTGTTAGCCACTCAGATACTGGAAGCAAAGTTCTGAACTGTTTAGTTGATTAACCGGTAGTCTCAGCAAAAAGAGCACAGAAGCTAAAAACTCTTCATCGTTAGGGATGGTTCCTCCAGCTCAAGTGTGGTGGAGGTCAGGAAGTGGAGTAAATTTCTTACTGTGACACTCTTGACAGACTCTGTGGGCCAAGGGCTTTAGAGGTGTTGAACTGTGGTAGGTCAAATGCACATAAAGACTATTCCCTTCCAAACTGCCCCATATATTAAAGCCCTGCACCCAAAAATTTGAAATCAAAAGAAACAAGCACATACCCTAAATCTTATGCAAACTACAGGTCTGAGAAAAGCCATGCTAATTTAAATTCTTACCATGGCTTTTCCAAATATGTTTCTCATCATCTGTCCATTTCAAAGTATTCTAAAATCCACCCCTGCTAACGCTTGGTGCATAACCCTTGGCCTGCAATGTTAGTTTGAATCAGCTAGACCAGGGGAACAAGCACAGGCACAAGGGTAGCCCTTTGGTACCCATCTTAGACTACTGGCATAGCTTCCTAAACAAGAATCTTTAGTCTTTCCTCAGACTAAGAATTCTGATGACTGATCCCCAGATAAACAGTAATATTAAAGAGGAAAGGTGAATAGGGTAAGAGTTTCTAAAGCTACAGCCCTCAACTGTCTCGTTTAGAAACTTCCATTTTTTTTTAATGTAGAAAAGTTAAGCACTATTGGCTCCATTTCAAACAGGTAAGTGCTAGCGTTGCTAACACTTATTCTTAGGTAGATTTAAAAGGGAGAGGAGTTCCCTTGACAAAGCTTGAAAAGTGGAAACATTTGTATAGGGTAAAAAGGATTTTTAATCTTCTACATTTCATAGCCTGCCCAGACAATTCAAATGTGGCATAAAGGAAGCAGGTTAAGAGACAGCATCCACTGGGTGGCTTGAAAGTGGTTTTTGAACATGTGAAACAATAGAGAAGAGACTTGTCCCACAAAGCCTTTAACCTCCACAGGCAGAACTACCATTGCCCTGCAGTGGCATTGTTTGGGAGCATCAGTTAGTTTTCTGCTTTGCCTCCTAAGGAAATAAAGGACAAGAGTGCCCCCTGCAGTCCTGACAAGTGAGCTACCTCCAGTTCCAAAGAATGGTTTTAAACTAAGAAGATTCTTAGTCACAGAAGGATCTAAATCTACAGCATCAGAGCAAAGGCTTGAAATTTTAAACAAATATCAGCATGTGTGTGGCATTTAGTAATGTTTGATGCATGCAAATGTTTAGCCCTTCTGAAAACACAGAGGGATGCTATTAAGACAGCTCCATTTTATATTGCTTGGTTTTGTTTTTACACTGGTGGTTTCTGCTTTGAGGATAAACGTATGGTGTAACTAAGTGAAACTGACATTCCGATGCAACATTGCTTCCTGATTACTATGCATTGTTGGTAAAATGCTTTTGGTAATATGGGTCTAGAAGCCCTGTGTTTCTTAAGGCATTATCAAACCGCCTCCGCATCCCCACCTTCTCAACCATGCATTGTTTTTCAACGCCCTTTTAGTAACATAAAACAATAACATCTCTCTGTACTGATCTTTTATCTTTTGGACAAGTACAGATTTCTCCTGTCCCTGAATTTATTACAGAACGGAAAGCCAACCTGGCTCTGTTAATTATTTGGTTTGTTGGCTGGTATTATTGAGGATATCAGCAGAGTGCTGGCAATTCAGCTCGTCAAGTTTCCTGCCCCCATACTTGGCAGGAAGAGTTAAGTTTTGGGTAGAAATGATGCCACATCTTAAACTTCCTCATTCCAAGATCCTAATAGTTCTGAAGTCCAAATGTAGAGTCCAGTCTATTTCGAGGAGACCTATCACTGTACTGTCAAAGTACAAGCCTCCAAGATAGAAGTTCCCTTGAATAAACAAGTTCTCTTGCTAGACGTTCCCTCTCTATTCCAGTGCATAGAAGCTCATTGCTATAGTAGCAGTGTCTTGTAGTGGTGCAGACAATGCAACTAACGGTCATAAACATACCTCTGACACAGAGCTACTGCATCCTGGTTCCAATTAAGCACAAGAAACCAATTTCCAAACAGCATCACAATGTTCAGCTAAACCAGATAACTTGCAGGATAAAAGCCTAACAAGCAGTGGGGACTTCAAATTGTACTTATCTCTGATTGACCCTTGTATAACATTTCATGCTATTAAAATACTCAAGAGAATTCAGAAAGAGAGATATCTAGGGCCATTTTCTCCATGCCAAAGGAGATGGGCTGGGGGGTGTCACTGTGGGGTTGCCCTCTGCATTTTTCAGTACATGGTTTTGACTAGTTTAAGCAAATAGGCTTCCACCTCGTGGGAGCTGGTTCTTAGAGCTTACTATTACATAGATTCATATATGTTATGGTCGGAAGGGACCTTGATAGGTCAGAGTCCAACCCCCTGCCCTGGGCAGGAAAGAGCACTGGGGTCAGATGACCCCAGCTAGGTGTTTGTCCAGTCTCCTCTGGAAGACACCCAGAGTAGGGGAAAGCACCATTTCCCTTGGAAGCCCATTCCAGATTCTGGCAAGCCTTATTGTGAAGTTCTTTCTAATGTCCAACCTAAATCTGCTCTCCCTCAAATTGTGGCCATTGTTCCTAGTTACTCCAAGGGGTGCCCTAGTAAATAAAGCATCTCCTATTCCCTGCTTCCCTCCCCTGATGAATTTATAGGCAGTCACAAGATCACCTCTCAGCCTTCTCTTGCAAAAGCTCAAGAGATCTAGGTCCCTCAGTCTCTCCTCGTAGGGCCTTGCCTGCAGGCCTCTGACCATACAAGTGGCCCTCCCCTGAACCCTCTCAAGATTCTCCACATCCCTCTTGAAGTGCGGTGCCCAAAACTGGATGCAGTACTCCAACTGTGGCCTGACCAGTGCCGCAAAGTGGGGAAGCATCACCTCCCTGGACCCGTTCATCATGCATCTGCTAATGCACGATAAAGCGTGGTTAGCTTTGTTGATCACTTTGTCACGCTAATGACTCATGCTCATCTTGGAGTCAACTATAACTTCAAGATCCCTTTCCGCTGCTGTGCTGCTAAGAAGGTCACCCCCCAGCCTGTAAGTGTGTTGGCAGTTCTTTTTACCCAGGTGCAACACTTTGTTGAACTACATCCTATTGTGTTTTGCCCATTTTTCCAACCTGTCCAGATCCACCTGCATCTGTTCCCTATCCTCTGCTGTGTTAACTTTGCCCCATAATTTGGTAACTTGCCAACCTGCTTTCTATGCCCTCATCCAAGTCACTGATGAAGACATTGAATAGTACTGGTCCAAGGACCAAGCCTTGCAGGACTCCACTGCCCACATCTTTCCAGGCTGATATCAACCCACCCACCACCACTCTCTGGGTGTGACCCCTAAGCCAATTTGCCAACCACCTGACAGTGTAATCATCTGTCACAGCCTGCCAGTTTATTTATGAGAACAGAATGAGATACTGTATCGAAGGCCTTCTTAAAGTCTAGGAAGATGACATCTACCTTTACTTCTGCATCCTAGGCATTTTGTAATCTCGTCATAAAAAGAAACAAGGTTAGTCAAGGCAGGATGTACCAGCAATGAATCCATGCCGATTTCCTTTTAGCATTATTTCCCCTGCTGGGCTCCAACAAATGTGATCCTTAATGATTTTTTCCACAGTTTTCCCAAGGATAGAGGTGAGACCAACTGTTTTATAGTTTTCCAGTCCCTCCCTCCTCCCTTTCTTGAAAACAGGGACCACACTGACACTTTTCCAGTCCTCTGAGACCTGACCGGAGCACCGTGAGTGCTCGAACAGCTGTGCCAGCGGCTGTGCTATGACACTGGCCAATTTCTCCAGCACCCTTTAATGAAATTCATCTGGGCCCACTGATTTGAACACATCCAGCCCCTCCAAGTGCCTCTTCTCTAAGTCTGCACTACCAGTTAGTGGGCAGGTGTCCCTCCTGTGTCTATCTATGATCCAATTGGTAGATTTACATAGTTTTCCCTCATTGTTCAGCTTAAATACACTCAAACCAAACTCACTGGATACTGAGAGACCACACTCCCATACCGCTCACAACCATTAACTGCATGAAGTTACACCCTGTAAATCTTGGTTCTCTAACTTGTCCAAAGTCACAGCTCAGGTCAGCAACAGAACAAGGAACAGAACCCAGTTCTCCAGCCTCCCAGTTCATTGGATCAGGCTCTCTCTAGCATCATTGCCACAACAAAATCATATTAACTACTTGGGGGTGGAGAATGGGCTTCATTTTTCAATCATGCAAAGTTTCACATGCATTTGTGAATCAATGCTTAAAAATCCAGAATGTACCTGAATGGCTGCACAACTGAGGATGGAAAGTCAGTGAAGACAGCTACTTCTTAAATTCTTATTTCTCTCATCCATACCAATCATTGAGCAATACCCTTACACCAAAAAAAGTACTTCAGACACTCAGCAACACACATGATGAGAAAAGGTTTTTTAAAAATAAATCAAGGGTTTGAGGTATGACATGTATTGCCATATGCACAGGACGGAGTGTGAATCTGGTCAGTCATATGCAAAACAATTATATTTTTTTCCTGCTTGCTGTCCTGGTGCCTCTGCTCACCTAGGTACACCATGTCTTGTGGAGTCCGTATACACGTTCCAGACAAGGATAAACGCAAGGTTAGACTCAGTTACCCAACAATCTCACAACACTAGTGCTCAGATATCAAAGTCACCTGCTAAAAGCCATCAAAGCAAGACCCAGTGAATAACTTCCCTCTCTGTAGATAAGATGGAGGTAGTTTACCTACCTGAAAAGCTCTCTGATTTCCCTCACAGTAGCCTGGAATGGGATATTTCGGACTAAGATCTTGGAGCTCCTTTGCTTCTTGAGTATTTGTTTTTTACGGGATGAAGTCACAGTAGACCTAGTAAATCAAAAGAGAAATGAGAAAGTTACTCTCTACAGATCAACACATCATAGACTTCTTGCTCTTCAGTTCCTTCTACGTTAAGAATGTAGACTTTCTGTTGTCTAGTTTCCTGATTGACATGTTCAATGAATGCTTATTTGTACGTCCAGAAGACTCAGATTAGACAGCAGAGTGGATTGATTTAAATCACTGATTTTAATCATGATTTCCATCAGCAGGTTTTAAAAAACCCCCTCTTATTTACACACAGATTCAAATCTTGTCTAGCATTTGTACTTTTTAGCTATTTTTCAAAGAAAAAGTTCTTTCATATTGGGGGTAACTGCAGCTGTTGTAAATCTGTTTTTTCCTATACTAAACTCAAACGTATTTAGTTAAGCAGTTTCATACCTCAACATGCAATTATTTAAGATTCTTACTTTTTAATTCTGTAATAAATTGGAAAACTCCGATTAACACTTCTTATTTATCAGGGTTTATGTCAAGTGCAAAGTGAATGGAAATTGGAATAAAATTAAAATATCCATAGGCGGTGTTATATTCATGCCAAAAAAGTGATATAAAAATACTGTAAACATGACAAATATATAAGGGGGGAAAAGTAAATGTATGAAAACAGATACTCTGGATTTAAAACTTATTTTTTAGACATATTTGCTGTACTTATTGAATTGTCAGGTTATTTTTGGTCATGATGGACCAGATTTTCACAGGTATTCAGAACCTAACGATGCAGGATAGGCATCTAAATACCTTCAACAAATCTAACCCCAGGTCCTTCAAGTTCCTTTAACAGATGTCATCCTCTCCTACCTTTCTGATTCCAAACTTTTCAACTTTAATTGAACTAATGAAAAATCTGACCCTGCTACCTAAACTGAAACTGAAATAAGTCAAGGAAAAGGCTTTTATACACAGGAGAAGCCATTAACATTGTTTTGATTCTGCCATAATTCAACAGTGATTACTTTTAAGTGTCTTATTTCCCCAATAAATTGGAACTACAAGATTTCAGAACTTATGGGTCGGGACCTACTTAATTCATGGCTTCGCAGATTTCACAAAAACCATAAAATCCTGGATTGTCTGTGAAATTTGCAAAATCAACAACCCCCCTCTTCCCCCCAGTTTAATAAAGAATCAAATGCTGGTTCCCCAGTGAGAGCCAGAGTTTCGTGCTGCTGGGAGGGGAAGGTGCTGCCTGGCAGGGAGGCGCAAAGGGCAGCAGACAAGATAGCAACCATCCCCTCATTCCTCCTCCCCCTGCTGGGGCCTCTCAGCCAATCAGAGCTAAGGGGCAGGGTGGCATGAAGGGCAGCCACGAATCAAGGTGGAGGCTGTCCCCTCATCCCTCCTCCCCTCCCCTCCCCCAAAGACCTCTCTGCCAATCAGCACGAGGGGCAGGGCCACTGTAACGTGCCCGCGAAATCAGCGCTGCATGCTACAAGCGGGCTGCAAAAACCCCTCGTCTCCCCATGATTTAAGTAGGTCCCTCCTCATGGAATATTCCCCATCATGAACCACTCAAATCTGGGACCCATGACAAATCTGCAGCGTCGGCTGCGTTAACGTAACTGAAGCAGAGCTGATACCTCTGCTTCAGTTACATTAAGCTCACTTCTGTTCTCTTTGATCAGCTGTAAATAGCATGAACATTTCATGCGACTGTATGAAATCACTTGATTCCACTGCTAGGCATGGTTGCCAAGCCAGCAAGAGCTGGGAATCAGATGGTAACCCTTCAGCCCTTGACGTGAGGACTGCTACAGTGCCCCCACAAAACTCATAAGCAAGCAGTGATATGAATGTACTCTGAAGCAAAGTCCCACAGCCCAAAGATCACCTTAACACCAATGACAATGCACAGAAAGATATCACCTGCCTGGAGACCAGTGTAACAGTGGAAAGAGATCCTTGTCTTTAAAAGGTTACGGCGAAGATCATTAGTTATACTTTGGGAGCCCCTATATTCAATACTCTAATCTAGTTTACCTTTTGGCCAGTTTCTCTCAATTAAATGACTTCATCAGAGTTAATCTGTTATTCACTTAGTGGTGCTTAATCTTCTCCTAAAACTCAGTGCCTTCTTTTTATTTTCTACTTGGAATAAATCAAATTTTAGGTGACAAATCCTTTCATTAGGCTATGTACTTGAGTAAAACTACTGCTATTTTGATGACTCCCACATAATCATTTTAAAGAGTGTAAAAAACCCCCCAAAACATTTACTCAGGAAATTAGGATGATTCCAGTGTGTCACCTAAATATGTATTTAAGACTGGCACTCTTCACAACCTGAATTAAAAAACTGCTCCCAGCAGCCACTACATTCTTCACACAGTGAAGTCATTAAAAAAACTAGTTGGCAATGAAATGTGGTCACTGTTGCTCAAAGGCTCACTGGCACCTAGAGATGCAGGACTATAATCAGAGTCTTACTTGATGGCCCTCTCAGAGATTTTCACTGCCAGCTGATGGCCGTCCACCATGCAACCCTAAAAACATAAGTTACAAAGTAAAAATATGAACATTCAGAATAGAGAAAGATGGCTTACACAACTTAATTCTCCTTCCTATGCAAGTAGTATTCCTTTCCATCTTCCCCCCCACAAACCTCTTTGCCATCCACTAGCCAAAACTGGATAAAGGTATATAATACAGATGGGAAGCAAGTTAGTGTGAAGTCTAGAGCAATGAATGAGAAGTCAAGACACAAAACTCTAGCACTGCATGACCCTGGGAAAATAATTCATTTCTCTGTGCCACTATTTCTATTCTTACTCTTCATCTTTTCTACTGTGAAATCTTTTAGAGAGACAGTTCCTACCCCAACATGCATTCATTTTTTACTGGGTGTAGACTGAATAAAATCTCATTTGCTGACTGCAGGCAATACTAATAGGGGAGCTTTTAGTTTTTGCCTGTAGAAGCCCGAGAACCTAGCCACTGAAATTTAACAATTTCTTTGCCTCCATTTTTCTGAGCAGGGACCAGGTCACCCCCCTCACTGGGACCCCCATAGGTCCCAGGGGACACACACCCAGGCCTAGGGTCAGTGAGGAAATAGTCAGGGAACTTCTGGAGGGACTGCATGTATTTAAATCAGCAGGTCCTGATGATCTCCACCCCAGAGTGCTGAGGGAATTAGCAGAAGTCATTGCAGGACCCCTGGCACGGCTTTACAAGCACACGTGGTGTTCTGGTGTGGTGCCAGAGGACTGGAAGAGGGACCTGGAGGGATGTGGG
>NW_017729001.1:3234347-3240629 GCF_001723915.1 Gavialis gangeticus | reverse complement strand
ATCCACAGATGCATCTCAAGCAGGTCCAAGGAGGTGATCCTCCCCCTCTATGCAGCATTGGTCAGGCCGCAGTTGGGAGTACTGCGTCCAGTTCTGGGCGCTGCACTTCAGGAAGGATGTGGACAACATGAAGAGGGTCCAGAGGAGGGCCGCTCACATGATCGGGGGCAGCAGGGCAGGCCCTACGAGGAGAGGTTAAGGGACCTGAACCTGTTCAGCCTCCACAAGAGAAAGCTGAGGGGGGGATCTAGTGACCTGTTACAAACTAGTCAGAGGGGACCAACAGGCACTGGGGGAGTCCCTGTTCCCCTGAGCGCTACCAGGAGTGACAAGAAATAACTGTCACAAGCTGGCAGAGGGTAGATTCAGGCTAGATATCAGGAGGTGCTACTTCACTGTCAGGGTGGCTAGGATCTGGAACCAACTTCCAAGAGAAGTGGTGCTGGCTCCTACCTTGGGGATCTTTAAGAGGAGGCTGGATGAACACCATGCCAGGGTCGTTTTACCCCAGTACGTTTTCTTGCCATTGCAGGGGATCAGACTTGATGATCTGCTCAGGTCCCTTCCGACCCTACCAACTATGAAACTCTGAAGGTAAAAGCCACTTTGCCTTCTCGGCGAAATCAACATGGGAGCTTGCTGGATTAAAGTGTACATGATGCCACAGGGCCCTGAAATGAGAATACTGGGGTTCTACTGCTGCACTGGAGAAATTACATCCTTCTGTTTCTTAGAAGGCAGGACAAGGTGTCACCTTAAAGACTAACTCATTCAGAAAGAAATAAGCATTCACAAGCTATAGCCCAGAATAGTCCACTCATAGCATCTGACAAAGTAGGCTGTAACCTATGAAAACTTACACTTCTCTGAACAAGTTAGTCTTTAAAGTACCATCCTGCCCTGCCTTCTACCTGACTTCAGTCTAATATGTCTACTCTCTGCTTCTGTTCCCTAGTTGCTCGCCCCATACACAAAATGGATCCATGGGTTCTTAAGAATGATAAAGATCACTTTGATCATCTGACTTTAACTCCTGCATAACACAGACCACAGAAATTTACCCAGGGGTTCCTAGAGGGAATGATTACATCACGAGTGCATAGGGATATCTAAGCCCTTTGTCATACTGGAGGTCAGCTAGAGGATGATGGTGGTCTTCCTAGCCTTCAAATAATCTCCAAATTTGCTTTTGTAAAGTTTTGAGCTCTGTGGCTTAATGGTGCTACAAATGCTAAGAAGTATTTATCCCATAATTTGTTGTGACCTGGGCATATGCTGAGTGTGCAACGGAACTGTACAATTTCATGAGTTTACTCAGCAAGATTCCAGATTTTCAGCCACCTAGTTATTGGATCAGCACTAGAAAAGCAGAGACATGCTGTCCTAAATGGCACCTTGCCAGTGCCAACTATGCTACCAGCAACATGATCTTCCTTTGAGCAGGCCCTGACCCATACCAGCAATGTTACCATCTGACTGTCATTTTATTTTGCATATAGCCCCAACAGGCTTGGCTGGATTTTCTGCCTCATGGCTTATCTCTTCCCGACCACACCTGTGGAAAGGGGTTTAACTTCAAGTCATCCACTGTTACCTGGAGCTGCTTGAGTGCTTTCTGAGCATTTTCTGGTTTCTTGTACTCCACAAATCCAAAGCCCATGGAAAGTAAAGTGCCTGCCAGAAAAAAAAAGACTAGTTCTGAGATCTGCAGAGCCTTTGGTGAGAAGTATCTAATGGTGGCCAGCACAAAACTGACACACTTGAGACAGGTTATGGCAGACAATGAAAACCTGAACCATTCCTGGAAATTAGAGCAAACACTGATAATTAAAAAAAGGAAGTGATATTCTCAGACTTCAGAAAAAACCCCCTCATCCTCGAGAACAGGATGTAAAAAATAATTCATGGTACAACAGTGTGTGATGGAAATCCATGCATAGTTTTTGAGCAACCTCATTAAACAAAACATTAAATGCATGTCTTACCAAAACAACAGCCATTCATGTCTAGGGTCAGCTATTATAACGTTTCACCCACATTTCTCTAAATATGTGACTTAAATATATACCACTTTTTGCAGTGGGTTTTGTTGGGTTTTTTTGTCACCAGGATTCTCCTGGTATCAAATTTTGGTGCCATACTGCAAATCTGCAGCACGGCGAATGGATGCAAGTGCACCACATGCAGTTTGTGGTGCCACAAACTGCATGTGTGCACTCATCGGGATGCACCCTCAGAGTTCAGTTAGGCTATCAAGAAGTAAAGTCTCTAAGCAAACTATTTTTTAAACTATTGTAAACTGAACCTTAAAAAAAATTGCTACCCACATAGATACCTAGCCAGAAAGGATGATCTTGTGGTTAGAAACACTGGACCTAGAGTCAGGAGAGTCCTGAATATGGCACTGTGGCAAGAGGCCTGTGTGGGAATAATACATTCTCTCTCGTTCTTATGATGAAAAATCGTTGGGGCTGAGTGCTGCCTCTGCATACTAGCACAATGGTGCCTGATCTCCTCCCACTATAGGTGAACAGAAACCAGCAGCTAGTTAGAGAATTACACATCAGGAGTATAACTGATTTGTTAAAGGGAGCCAGCAATTCCAATTGGACAGTCTTCAACTTCATGCTTTCCTTCCTTCCCACGATGATTGATGCAACTAAAGCATCTGCCCTTTAAGGATGTAATGCTATTCCCACTTGCCATGCATAGACTTTTCCAATGGTCTCACTAGTCAACACAACCCTGTTTGCCATCTTGTTATAATGCCCCTACCAAAGCTATAGCACATTCAGTGCTCTTAAAGTAGTTAACTACTCCTGCTGCAGAGCCCAGAGCAGTGATTACATACAAGGGCTTTTCCAAACCAAGGTACAAATGTCTCAGCTGTGAAAAGAAGGACTGAGATTTATTTACAATCCAGAGAGTATTACCTGCCATATTTCACTTTATCAATTGGTTTGAGCTCTACATTTCATGTGTGTGTCAAGAGTGCCTTTGAGCTCTGCAAAAGACATGCGAAACTAGCAGATGCTTGCATAATTCCTGTATGGTCACTCTTTTCAATCCTAGGTTATGTACTGAAGGATGGAACTTCCACTAGAAATGATTAACAGCTAATGTGATCTACAGCCCTTTAATTATTCCCTGACCCAGCAGAAGTTTGTAATGCTCAAGGCCATGCTAAAAGCTTCCAAGAAATGTACTCATGGAATCGTGATTTCAAGAGCTCATAAATAAGGCCCTAAACCAGAAAACATGATGGCAAGTTTCCAAAGCTTGACTGCACTATGCTACTGAAGCCACTCTTTGAAGACTGAAAGGGACTGCCAGGGAAACTAGAGTGAAACCAGAGACTGTCCTAGATCCATGCACAGCATGCGCCTTAGATCACACACAAAAACAAGGTTAGAACACTAAAAGTGCCAGCCTAGACTGTTCAGACTCTTCGGAAAGATGACCTTGGCATAAAGAACAGCTGGCTGCACTTTCATGTAGACTTCAGTTGACTTTATACAAAAAGTGGTTTATTACAAAGTGAAGCCCAACCTGATTTCATATCTTGGGGAGAGACCTGGCTGATTTAGTCAATACTTCCTTTGTAAAACAGCTCCGTCCCTTACCTCCCATGATATTCTTTCCTTCTCTTTGACATTCATCAAATACATTCAGAACCGGGTGGATCAGCACAGGCACCAAATCTATTTAGCATGTGATCCTGTAGAATCTGGCTCTTCCAACCCAATCTTGGAGAAAGACCTTAAATGACTTTGCATATCTAGTGATGGAGATATGTTGCAATGCAGACTTGGGGAATGTCATTTTGGTTTCTGTTTTCAACCAATTTGTAGTAGGGTTGGAGTACTGTTACAGGCATAAAGGTCCAGTAAAGTGGTTCAGTCTTTTCAGCATGTGCATTTCTGGACAAATCATTAAACTTCCAAACAGTTATGCAACTGGCTACCCAGATGAACACCAGAAGAAATGCACATCAATTCATAGTGTACCTGCTTTGTCTGTCTTCTTTGAGATCGTGCAGCTCTTCACAGCTCCCACTTTGGAAAATGTCTGTGAAAAGTTTTACACATTCCTTAGTTTTCTTTGCAATTAAGGTCAAAATACAATTTTTAACACGCTCCTTTTAGAACAACTGAAAGAGGAAGTCAGCTCTCTCCACTTCCAGGCATACACACAGACCAAGGAAGACATATAACCATATATTCAGTTTTCATAGCACTTATTAGAGGAAAAAAGTCACAAACCAGTTATTCCAGACACTGTACTATCACTAAAATAAGCTGCAGCAATCATTACTATAGAATAGTGAGTGTTTCTACCAGGACACTGACTTCACACAAAAACCTATTTTTTAACAATTGCCAATTCATTAGTATCCCCAAGACATCAGTCCTCGCAGGACTGTATGTGAGGAATTATAAAGTACTTGTGGCAGCCTGGCTGCTTGTCCTAATACAGGAAAAATAGATTGCTGTCCAGTGGCTAGACCAGAACATAGGGATAAGAATCCCTGGTTACTTTTCTTGGCCCTTGTAACTTAGCATGTAATCTTAACAAAACTACCTCACACTTCTGTGTCTAATTTACTTGTGGCAAAGTACTACACTTTCTATCAGTGTTTGTAAAAGCTAAGAGGAAAGCTGGAAATCACCTAGAGCACTATTAATACTTCTTTAAAACACATAAGCAGAAGAACTTCAGACAGGTTGGTAGCCAGACAAAATCTCTGCTTCTAATCTAGGCTGAATCACCCACTCACTGTTTGACCCTGATTGAGACACTCCTGCCCAGCTGCACTAGCTTGCTAGATACATGCAACACCCAGTTTCTTAGCCTCACCCACTACTTACCTCCCTCAGTGTTTCCTCAGTAGTGGCAAAACTGAGGTTTTTGATGAACAGGGTACATCCTGGAACACTTTCTTCTTCCTCATCTTCCTCTTCTACTGCTAGTTCTTCCAAGCCCTCTTTCATTTCCTCAGGTCCTATAAACAAAACAGAGCAAGCATAACAACACACAGCCAACCAATCCAACTTGGGGACATAAATGGGAGTCATTGTGTTTTGGTTCACCTCATCAGAGTCAAAACTCTGATTATAAATGGAAAATTCTTATATATGCATTTAATGACAGTTCTAAAGTAAATCTGGTGCTTCTGAAAGCATGACTGCAAACAGCATGACCACAGGTATGCCACAACTGCCTTACTCTTAAAATTATTTGAATTTTCAATTCCACCACACTGCTCTCTATGTTTTGAGATATTATGGTGCTGAACCCAGAGAAATACTTGTTCCAAACCTGAGCCTTGTACCCAGTTCTACATTTACCTCTCTACCCTGTCCTGAAATTCCAACAGTAATTCCAAGTACACGATTGTCCTGGCAGAGACTCTCAATCATATCTGTTGTAATAATTCTACTCCTACATTTGTACATAAAGGAATCAGGCCTGTAAAGTCCCAATACTATCAGGAAGAGGACAACTGAGAAGTATATTCAACATAAGCAAGCATACTCTTAAGGCAGCTGGTTGTAATGGTTGTGCTTCTATCCAGTTGGTTTTATTTTCAAGGTTCTCTGAACTTAGCTCAGCAGAACTGTTAAACAGTGTAGCACTGAAAACAAAAACATCATTTTATTTCTCTTCTAAAACACCTTTGTTAGAGGCTCTGCTACAGGGCTGCATTGCAACCTATGTGCTACAAGGTAGCATCCAGGAAGCCCAGCTCTTCAGGACTACTGCACATTGCATCATGGATGGCGATCCAATCTTGAGGTCCAACAGCATCATTCTTTGGTATGTGATAGCACAGCATCCAGAATCCTTTAATACTAGCAATATAATGTGTATTACTGAAGAATCTCTGGCACGGAGACAAAACTATTGCTGCTATTTTAGAGTATAACACCTGAAACGCACAACATAGCAAAGACTGCATCATCTTCTTTGACTTTGAGTTTAAATAACAGCAGCTATTCTGCATTAATTGTCCTAGTGGATGCTCTAATTATCCACTCGGTGTGTCCATGCTTAATGGTAGTCAGTGCAGAAAATATATTGCAGAATAACTGGTCGGTTTGCCTGCAGAAGCAAGGCTGTAAGGTTCTGGTCACTTGGTGCCAGTGAGCAGCTCTGGAAAGCACTGTGCCTCATGCAGCAACATCACAGCATTTATGTTTGGTTCCTGCCCTTCCCTTTCTGCTAGTCACACATGGCCTAAGTCAGGAGAAATAGCATAACTAAGGGAGGATAACTGGAGAA
>NW_017729001.1:3219208-3229347 GCF_001723915.1 Gavialis gangeticus | reverse complement strand
TTTAAGATGTTTAAAGGCTAACATCACTTTAGCTGCATCAAGACACCCCCTTTGTGAACAGCTTCTGCTGCATAAAGGTCAGAGACAATGTTTTAAACAGTTATGCATTTGAAAGGGACCTTTACTTATTTTTGTTCATTTTCATTCCACTTGCTCACCATATTAAGTTCTGAAAAGACTCACCCTCCCCCAGCCCTTTTCCACTCTCAAAAAACCCAAACCAAACACATTAAACTTCTAATTAATCTTCAAGGTCTTTGTCATTAAATAGCTCTTTTATGCTTTAATGGAAATGGCAACAATGATAATGTTGTCCTTTTAACATCAGTAGAACATACAGCCCTCCTATCTCTGTCTCAAAGAGCAAAGAAAAAGGAAAAAGGAAAGGGGAAAAAGAACTTCACGATTTGTTTAACAGCCAAGGAAACTAGCTTTCTAGAGAGGGGATGAAGATAATGGCAAAAGGGAAATGCAGGCTGAGAAGGGACACAAAATGAATAACGGATGATAACATCAAAACCTGAGCTGGAAATTTTGTGCCCTCAAATCCACTAAAAATAAACAAAAAACCCAAACGTCCTGCTTACTCCAATCCATGTGGAGAATGGAGAACTCCGAGGCCCTGTTTGTTACGTTCTTCTGTGTCCAACCTTAATACTAGGTCTAGAAAGCGCACAGCTGTCTTTCAGAACAATCTGCTAAAACTCATACCTTTCCCCACACTCTCCCTCTGGGCTAGCCCTGCATCAGTTAAAGGTGCTGATGAATTCAAGAAATGTCCATGCCCAGATGGGAGGGTCTTGCCCATGCAGTTCATGGTCTCCCCTTCCTTTACAGGGATGTCACTGTCAAACTGCAGGCCAACTCTTCAGCTGCTCTTCCAGGAGCAAAAGATGAAGGACAATGAGCAATCAAGCAGAACTCCACATCTCAGTAAGTTTGTATTATGGTCCACTGCCACAGTATCTGAAGGCTGATTTCCTTAAGTGCTGAGCTTGCTCATTCCCCATCCATTAACTTTACTGCCCACCCCACATATTCCATCACCAACTGTAGGTTGTCTGCCTCACCCAAGCAAGACATGCACCTCTAAAGCCAACCAACAGTGCTCTGCAGAGCCGCCGTAAGACAGCATTCCATGTCCAGGTTCTGCCTGTCTCAGCCTCCTGCTTCAGTGGCCAGTACAAGATGCTTCAGAGGAACATGTAAAACTCATTGAAGCCCTTTGGGCCCACACCAATGAAAGTTATGTGAATGGTAATCTTGCTCCTGATCGCAATGGACTTCAAATAAGGGTTTTTTTAATCCTAACCCACAATTTAATGGCGGGGGGGTGTTAATGTTTTTAATTGGCTTCAAACAAATAGGAGCAGTGTTGGATCTTAGGAAAGCCAACCTAGATGCATTTCCTTGGTATTAAGCTGTGATTGTGGCAAGTCCACCAAATATGCTATCTCATTCTATGAGAAGGCCACTAGGAAACACCAGTCATCATGACATGTGTTGGTTCCAATATACAAAAAGATCTCTGCTTTGGTTCAAGACTTGCTCTTAGCCAGATACTCAGGTTAAGGTTAATGAAATCTAAGTGGGCAAACATGTTTTCAGAGTAGGAAGAATTTAGAGTCCTTTGTTATCTTTGTTGTTGTTAAGTGCTTCTACCCCTGTTGAAACTCTGGAAATTAGCAAACATTGAGCAGAAAATTCACTGGTTTTAAAGAAAAATGGTTTGGAAGAGGGGAAAGATTTAGTGAGAAGGAGGTGGTGATGGTGAGGGGGGGGGAAGGTGCCTCCATCTGTGGTTAGCACAATAAAATGCAGTCACGCACAGCCACAAGGAGCTCCACTGTAATCAGGCTGTGGAATTTACTGCTGCCTCCTGCCCTGCCCCCTCCCCCAAACACACAGTGCCAAAGGCTGACAGCAAAGACCATTATCAGCCCCGAGCAGCTTTCCAGGAGCTCCTGTGCTTAAAGCCCTTTATCTTGAGGTGAGGGTCTCGGTTACAGGGAGATAAAATGGCTCCCCCCTACCTTTGTCCCTCCCTCATGACCTGTGCACAGAACAGGAAAAAAGCTTTTCATCAGCTTCCTCTCACCCTGTCTTAAAAAGGCTTCCAGCAAAACAATTAAAAATAAACCCAAAGCTATCCAGCCTCCTTCTGTATTTGTTTTAAAAAGAGTTTAAGGACCCAAACATGCAAGGGAAACATTAAAAAGCCCCAGGGATAGGAGGGGGAAGATATAGAAAAAAAGGTCACGTCCTTGCAATAAGAGCAATGGGAATTCACTCGCACAAGGCGTGCAGTCGGGCTTGAAATTAACACAGGCGCGCACATAAATGCACACACAGATCCATGGTCTGCCATCCAGGCGATCAGCTGGCCCAGCCCTGCTGCCTGCTTCCATTGTTCAATTAGAGCCAGGATTCTTAAGCTTGGCCCCTCAATTAGGCTGAAAAGCCCTTCCAGGAGTGGGCTGCATGACAAACACGTCCAATGGGCATGTGCTCAGCTGTGTAAACCCCTTCTTGTGGGGAATATCTGCAGCACTGATGACTATAGCTGCCAAGGTGTTATCTTGTGATGAAGTTTGGGACTGGGGGAACAGTCGATTTGCTTTAACACTGTGGTGTCAGATCGTTTTTCTAGCCAACACTGAGGAGCAAGTGTGTGCTTTAAACACCACAACTACTGGATTTATTACTATCCCTTCTATCTGGGTACTTAAGTACCCCTCAATGCAGTGTTATCATATGCCCCAGATTCATTAATGGACTCTGTCTTTCCAACACTGCTGTGAAGTACAGAAGGGCTACCCCAATTCACATGAGGAAGAGAATAAATCTAATGATTTGCCCAAAGGTCACAAAAGAGTCTGTGGCAAAGTCAGCAACTGTACCACATTTTTCCCAGACCAAGACAGATGCTGTAAACTATAAGGCTACCGCTCTCCTGAAGCCATTTGTTTAATCAGTTCTGGCTTGTTTTCAGTCTGTCAGAGATTTGGATTGGGGACAGCTACTACTACCCATTTATGCAGTGCCTTGCATAATTAGGATCCAGTGCTGGATGAGATGGCTTTCCAAACAGAACAGGAAAAGTATAACCACTATTCTATGGAGAAAACACGTGCATCTTCCTCAAAGTCTTACCAGCTCCCAGCCTTGCTCTTTCTGCCTCTTCTGGTGTCTCATGCTGTTTCTTCTCAGGGGGTGGGCAGGAAAAGACATCCATAGGGGCCCACTCCAGATACAGAGGGACATGCTGGAACTGCAAGAGTAACAGATAAGGAATCTCTACAGATGAAGGAGAAAAGGAAAACTCTGCAGGTGATGGGGTAGGGAAAAAAACCCACAAAGTTTGAATCTCAGTTCTGGGTTCTCAAAAGCCTTATTGTAGAATAGTGGTTCTCAATCTTTTTCTACTCAAGGCACCTCTTGTTTGGTCTGAGGCACCTCTTGAAAAATGCCAGCTCTTACCTCTCTTTTTTTGACTACAGAAAAATAATACAGCAATTCTTCTGTTGCAAAGGACTCAGAAAGACCACAACAGGTCAAAATGTTTTTAACATTATAGATTCCTAGTTGAAATCTATGGTTTTAAATCTTGTGAACCATGTTTGCATGCCTAACAGTACTAACACTGTGTGGCACCTTGTAGTTCCCTTGAAAAGACCTCCATGCAACCCAGGGTGTCACAGCTGCCTGGTTGAGAACTGCTGTAGTAGCAGAAAAAATTAAGAGGCTAATTCTCTCTTATTGGAGTTACAGTAGAAGGTCCTAGTAAGGAATTTCCAACACACCCAACTAGATTGCATGCTAGAAACTGGAGTGAAACTTAACTGAAGGGACAAAAGTATGGGGATTATCATATATAAGTTAAGCAGTGACTTTTGCTTTTACCATTCAGGGTATGTATTCTCTTTAAAGTACATCGCATTTCTCCTCTTTTTAGAGATTCTTTCAGCTAGTCTACATTAACCAAGAACATACATTACTTCCACTTAGCACTGATGAGTGTAGAAATATGATTAACAAGATAAACCCAGAGATTTCAAATAGGAACCCATACCGTCAAAAACTCTGACCGCCACAGTCTTTCCAAATTCTTTGCAACAGAACTGATCTATAATTTTTTTGTAATCAAAAAATGAGTGAAAACTAAACAGCGGCATTTTTCCAAAGGAAGTCTCAAGTCTATTAAGGTTGAGAACCACTGTCTTTAGCTACGGTAAAATGATTCCCAACTTCCCAAGTCAAGAAGGCCCTGACATCAGGGCTCCTTCAGTCTGCCTAACCTAAATGTGAAACCTCAAGGGTTAACTCCATATACTAACCTTGGAATAGGCCAGCTTGGTGAAAGCTCGCTTGGCCTCTGTGGGCTCCAGGAATTCTACAATGGCTGTGATTCCTCCTTCTGGGAGCAGCACCCGTCCAAGGCTGCCATATCGACCAAACACTTCCTCCAGCTCGGCCACACAAGTACCAGCAGGAAGGTTCTTTGCTAGGATCACAGTTTTACTCCGCTCCCCAGATGCCTAACAATCAATGGGGAGAAAGAGAAGACAGCAGGAATTTCTTTAAAGAGGGTCTGAAATGAAAGTTCATTACTTGCTCCATTTAATACCCCTCCTGGTGACATGGCAAACTGTCAAACAGTTGTATACAGTGGCACTTCCTGTCACTGAAATCTAGATGCAATAGCAGAGAAAACCCATTTGCTTGTGAGGCCAGCTGCCTGACCCCCACACACCGCTACCTTCCAGCTTCAAACACTAGTTCCCCACTTACTGCTCTGAAAGCACATAAATAGCTATCACATCCTACTTTAAAGAAGGTTCCATTTTGGGGTGTGTGAAAATTCTGTGGGTGCAATGTATGGGCCCATCTGGTGCACACCACGTGCTGCCTGTGAGTCAACCCTGAGACCATAGGCAGCACCGCAGGCCATATCTTTGATACCCTTGAAACAGAAAAAAGTCAACATTTTTTAAATGAGAACAGGAAGAGGCTTAGCTTTTCATATCTTACACTGAAGGGAGTCTAAACACCTCTGAGATACTCTGAGCCCAAGGTTTCCTATACGACCTTCAGCATCTCAGAAGCATATACAAGCAAGAAGAAAGAGCCCTGAATTTTCAGGGACAGAAAGGTGCAAGCAAACAAGAGTGAGAAGGGGGATAAGTCAGAACTGTTCAAGTTTTCATGCAAGTTTAGGATTTGAACACTTTCAACTCCATTGCTGGTGACTCCAAATCAGACAGCTGTCATCTACACATATCCACTACACTGCAGGTGTTAGGCATAAGGAAGTGATGGGTAAGAGGGCTTACAGAAGTCTCAAGTTTCATGCTAATGACACAACATGATCAATATGGGCAGGTACACTGGCTTTCAGATGTTTTTAACACGCAGCTTGCTTGCTAAGTCCACAGTATACTGCCCATTAATACAGGGTTCTCTCTCTATCCTCGGTTCAGTTTTTTTAATAGAGGAATGACCCCCTTCTAAACAAAAGAGTATTGCACAAAGAACCCCAAAGTCCAATATCCCACAACCTTCAACTACAGCAATCTTTGTGAAAACATTTTATAATGCAATCCATCCCCAACTTCTGCACCCCCACACTTTCACTGATGCCAAAAGGAAGAGAAAGACTCTCATAAGCAAACAAAAGTCCCTTCTATGTTGTCAGGGTCTTACCTGACTGAAGGAATCCAGGCTGACTCCATTATCGATCAGGAACTGGCGGACTTCCTGAACCAGCTGCGTTTCCCCCAGGGCAACCCTCACAGCCACACTACCTCTGCCTTCCTGCAGATGAGAAAAATGGAGGTGTGACAGTGTTAGGACCACGCTAGGCTAGTAAAAGTAGGCCTAATCAGAGTGCATGAGCACCTGCAACTCCCACACCACCCAGAACCAGATCCAATGGGAGACTTGCATAGAAACTAAAGGTGAAATCCTATGCCTTTCCTCTTCAAAGGAGCTAATCTGGTCCTTAGCTAGTCAAGTTATTGTTGCATACAGCATCACCATGTGTCAAATTGTTATGTAGGGCAGTTACAGACCACTTCTGTTTCACCCTACTGATACGTACTGCTACCTGATTTGACTAAACAATTATAGTGAGAGGTAAACCAGATAGATGAGAGAATGCATTTTGTTAATTGAATACCAAACCCTTATCACATCATTAGTTGACAACACCTCAGTACAAGGAATATGGCATGCCACAGCTTTCAAATTTGTACCAGGCTATCCTAGGCATATACATACTATTCACGCAACAGGCTGTCTTCACAAAATGGCTAGGAGGTATCTCTCTCAGTGGAAAATGTTAAGTACTAGGCCAATACAGAAAAAAGCCATTTGTTTCCACTCTAACAAACTTGCAGTCCTGTACTCCTTGGGTGCTTTTGCATTACTTGCATAAAGGAGGGTGGAAAATAGAATAGAATTCTGAAATTTAAAATTTTTACTCTACAATATCATACAGTTTCTTTGATCTGTTTTTGTATCATCAGATACTGTGTTTTATTTTTATGTTGTTTAATGGGAGAATGTCATAGCGTACACCTTCACCAACCACCATAAATTGTATTATTTTATTATCACGTAAATGCTATTGTCAATGTTATTATATCATTTTAGCAAAAGCTGTAAATAAACTACCACCACTATTCACTCATAAACATTGAGCTCCTGGCATTCAATGCAAAGAAAGGATTTCAAGTGAAGTATCTGCTGCAGAATGCCAAACAACTGTATTCCACTCACTGTTTCTGCAATGCAGTTTCTTTTCTTCCCTTAAAATGTTTTTCAGAAGTTCTTGATCTGTTTTGAGAAGGAAGTCTGCTGCTTGAACAATGTTAACAAAGGACTCTACAAACACAATTTGTTATACCGTATACTCAGTTATGGTTTGGGAGGTTACTGTTCAACCACCTGCTTTTGTAATCACGCAGCGGCTGGTCTCAATTACCGTGATTTTTGGAACTTCAACTGAATTTTCTCTTCAATGCTCAAGATAACTGGCTCAACCCCTCCACTGTTTAACCTAGCAAAAAACGCAGGAACCATATTGGGGAGGATCCAGGAGGGTACGGTTGCATATCCCTTTGATTCCTGCTCCATCCAAACTTTAAAACCAGAGAAGCAGTGGCATGTCCATTCAGGCAGCCATGAGAGTCACCTGGCTTCATGGCTCATTATTCTCTCCTTGATTCCTGCTAATTTCTCTCTACTGCACAGGTGTTAACAACCATCTATCTTTTAATGATCTTGATGTTCCACTATTCAATCATTACTTACTTTTGCAATTTTGCTGTTTGTTATCCATTCCTAATGTCTTTTCTATTACACAGCCATGAAGACTCTTTTTAGCTCTAACTAAAAACCTTAATCCAGGTGTGGTATTAACTCAGGTATAAAAGTAACTGACAGTAAAGTGTTGGAGGTAGTGTCAAGATGCACAAGAAGGGTAGACTTTGTTTTATGAATCTGAATAAGAGATGTACACTTAACTATAATAACTATGGGACTAATGACATATCTTTTAACTATTTTGACTGGTTTGTTGTGCGTTTTAAAACTTAATATATTCATCAAGCAAATCAGTGCCCATTCAAATAGTAGGGCTGTCAAAGAATTAAAAAAAAATTATCACAATTAACTACACAATTAAAAAAATTAGTCACAATTAATTGCAATTTTAATCGCACAGCTAAAAATTCCAAGTTATGCATGGAAAAATTAAAAAGTATGCAAATACCTTGTATGGTTGGGCAGTGGGTGTGGGAGGTGTGTGAGAGGTTTGGAGTCCAAGGAGGGCCCCTCCCCAGTCTTCCTGCTCCACCCCCCAGGCTTTCCAGCTGCAGCTGCCTAGAGCCCGTGTCCCACCGGGATCCACATGGAGCTGCCATGGCGGGGCTGTCCGGCACTTTCAGGCCCCATGGCTCAGACTCTGGGCCCAGGCAGTTCTGACTTGCAAAAGCCTGGGTGGCATGGGGGGGAGAGTGACAGCTCTGCCCGGTGCTGCAGCAGCGACAGTGCTGCGTGTGGCCCAGGCTCTGTCAGCACTGGGCAAGGACTAGGAATGCAGCGCAGATCAGGCCAGGGGCTGCAGAAGGTGGCTCAATGGGAATCCTGCTCCCACCCACTAGCAGCAGCTGCCTAGGTGGGGGGTGCCATCGCCACTACTCCCTGGGGTCCAGACCAGGGATGCATGGGGAACTGTGGGCCCAGAGCCAGCTCAGGCCAGAGCTCCCAGGCATTCCCAACCTGGCCTAAGCCCAAGCTGTGGGACCCGAGGATGTCAGTCAGAGCTGCCTTCCCTAAACCCCTGGCATTGCCAGCCCAGCTTCTCAGGGCCCTGGATGGGAATTTGGCATGGGTGGGCCCCCCTTCACTCCCCTTCCTGCTTCAGCCACCCAGAGTCCATGCCCAGGCTGCCCTACGGCTCTTCTGCCCTGCAGTGCAGCCCAGAGGTGTCGGGGATGGCAGCAGAGCAAAGCAGCTCAGTCTGGGCACAGACTACAAAACCACATGCATGATAAACGTATTAACTGGATTACCACCCCTAGTTATTAGGGCTGTGCAGAGCAGGTAATATTCGATTTGACAGCAATGTCAAATATTAAACCAGGTCCCGCTTCAATTTGCCGTCCGCTTCGAGTCGAAGAGGGTCTGCTTGGACTCGAGGTCGAAGCTCAGTCGAATATTCAAGCTGCTTCGACTTCCCCATAGGCTATAATGAGGAAGGTCAAAGCAGGCTATAACTTTGGCATTTCTTGTCTTATCTTGATGAAACTTGCAGGACTTGTAGCTCCTGAGGAGCCCACAATGCGTGCCAAGTTTCAACAAGATAGGTTCAGGGGGTTCGGAGAAATAACACCCTAAATTCTTGAGAGAAAACCTCCTGTGACTTGTGTGGAAAGCCACAGGGAGCTCAAAACTGCAGGCTTGCTAGCCCTGGAGGAGCCCACAAAGCCTGCCAACTTTCACAGTGATAGGTGCAGGGGTTTGGGGGAAACTGCACCGTAGGCTGCTAACAGACAAAACTCATGATCCAGATGGAGTGAGGAGGGCAGCATTCGCTCCGTCTGCACCCGGCGCTTGGGGACCCCGGCAGCAGGAGGCTCACCTTGAGGAGCACCAGCTGCTCCCCCAAACCAGGATCCAAGCAGGTGCGGTGGGTTTCACAACATCCGCAGCCATGCTGAACACCCTCTTGCTTAGCACACTGGTCGGTGGACAGGACAGGTATTCCCAGGGAACTGTGGCCAGATGCGGCCACATAGGGCTGCGGGCTGCCCAGCAGGCCAAGGGGTCGCAGTCCAGGGGCTCCACAGGCTCGGCAAGATAGGCAGACACTGCAGTGTGAGGGCTGTCTGCCTAATCCTGGGGTCTGGTGGGTCTGGACCCCCCGTTTGCCATGGCCTTAGCCCATATTGGCAGCGCCTGTGGTGGAGGGAAAGACTGGCTCATGGATGGCAGGCTGGGTTCAGGCAGTGGATCCCCCTGTCCCACTTCCCCCTGCCTCCATCATGTTCTTAATAAGTACCTCCCTCCAGTGACTCAGTGTCTTGTTGCCACATATGGTGCCCTTCACCCTTGGGTTACAGATGACAGCCAGCATATGCACTGTGTTGGACCCCAAGGGTTCAAGCCTTTTCCTAAGGCCCTCCTTCAGCCGCGTCACCAGTGCCTGCACATCTGGTGAAAGCGACTTGCCCTAGCCAGGAACACTGGTCCCCAGGAAGCTCTTCATTTGGCTGTGGAGCTCCTCCACTATGGGGACCACCTGGCTGAGGAAGGCATCAGCAGCATTGAGGGTCTCAGTGGCCTCGAGGAAGGGCTTGAGGACCATCAAGAGCTGGGAGACGGCATCCCACTCAGCTTTGGTCAGGGGACCGCTGATCCCAATCTCCCCAAGCAAGGCCAGCTCATGGACGGCCTTCTGTTGCTCCACCAGCCTCTCGAGCATCAGGTATATGGAGTCCCACTGAGTCTCCACATCCTGCATGATTTTGTGCTATGGCACATTTAGCTCTGCTTGTTTATCCCGCAGCATCTTGCCCCGCTTGATGCTCTGGTAGAAGTAGCCTGCCACCTTCCTGCATCTGGAAATGAGCCTG
>NW_017729001.1:3208741-3217128 GCF_001723915.1 Gavialis gangeticus | reverse complement strand
CAGGGAATCCAGTATAGGCAAGTCGAATATTTGACCCTTTTCAAACATTCGACCTGTGCTGTGAATATTCGACTCGTGCTGTTAATATTCAACTTCTGGTATTCGATTCGACAGCTATTCAACCAGCTGCTATTCAACTCTACTTTCACTTTTCAAGGTCGAATATGTCCACTATTTGTCGAATCGAATATTAAGTTGAAGCTTTGCACAGCCCTACTAGTTATACTGGTTTCTGCTTAATTTTAAACTAAACAATGTGGTGCAACTCCAAAGCATATTACTAAATCTTCTAGTTTCCCTTTAAATGGGGAAAGGCATGTGTTGCAGATAGATGTGATGTGCCATACTAATACACCTCCCTTTTACAAATCCTAGATCCACCTATGGAACCACATGCAGTAGAATGTGAGAGGGGCCAAGATATGACTCCTGTTTGCTGAACTGGAGTCTGACCTGACCAATCTGACAGTTCTAGTCAGTGCTGGTATATGTGTGGCACCCTGCAGCTATGTCTTGGGAAGCACTCAAATGAAGATTTTCAACACACCAATGTCAAGTGCTTCTGAAAAACTCCTCCTATAATGAACTATAAAGAACCTCAGGACCTGCCAGGTAGAGAATGGCTGCTTTGATGTACCAGCTAAGTGGTCACAAGCCACCTTTGCAAATAATATGAATGATCAAATGCCTCCCACCTCTGACATTATGTCAGTACAAATTCATGGCAACAGCATATGGGGTCACACTCTGAAGGTTCTAAGCAGTCAGAAAAGCTAAAGATCTAGATCAGGGGTCAGCAACCCCCAGTATGCATGCCAAGCATGGCATGTGAGGCCATTTTCCTTGGTACGCATTGGGGCCGGGGAGACAGCAGCTGTTTGCAACCTCCCAGCTGCATTCAGCCCCAGCTCTGGGTAGCTGCTGCCAGCCAGGAGACCGGACTGCTCCCAGCAGGCAGCTGGGAGGATGGAAGCCCTAATCCAAGCAGCCTGGGCTCCGTGGTTATGAGCAGCTATGCAGAACCTGGGCCAGCTGCAAACATCTGCTGCCCCTCCACCCCGGCAATGGCCCCAGCTGCCTGAGCGGGGGCAGCAGCGAGGGGCACAACCCTGCATGCTGCCCAGACTGCTCCCATGCACACAGAGGAAGTGTGACCTGGGCAGCACGGAGCTTGTAGTAGCAGGCAGCTTCCCTGTGCGGCCCCTCTGTTTGCTGCTGCTTCGGGTCACACACTCTGCACTCTGGATGGCCCAAGGAAGGGCAGCAGGATTGGGAGCACAGCATGTGCAACCCAGAGCAGCAGCACACAGAGGGGCCACACAGGGAAGCTGCTGTGAGCCCCGTGCTGCCCTGGTCACACTTCCCTTGTGTGCACAGAAGTAATGTGGGCAGCACGCAGGGTTGTGCCTCTTGCTGCTGCCCCTGCCTGCAGGGGAAATGTGGCCAGGGCAACGGGGACCTCAGAGCGGCAGGCAGCTTTCTGCACCCCCTGCTGTGCTGGGTTCCAAAGCTGCTTTGCAGAAGTGGCAATGATGGCAGCACTGCAGGGAGCACTGTTGGTACCTACTGCCTCTCCGGAGCCCAGGGCCGGGTCTGGGGCTGGGAGAGCTGGGGCCAGGAGGCAGCACATGTTTGCAGCTGGCCCAGGTTCCGAGTAGCTGCTGATAGCAACAGAGCCCAGGCTGAGGGACAGGGGTAGCAGGGCTGGGAGGCAGGGGCATGGAGCAAGGGCTTTAGGTGGGGGGCAAGGGGCACAAGCAGAGCATCCTGCCATGTACCCCCTGCCCTCATTTTGCTTTTCTGGCATGCCGGCACTCCAGCACCTTCCAAGGTAAGCATTGTGAGCTTTTTCGGCACTCCAGACAAAAAACATTGCCTACCTCTGATCTAGATGAAAGTCAGGAGGTACACCAAGAGCCTTTCCATGGAGTGAGAAGTGTCTCCTCTGCTAGCCATGAAAACACACTATATATTGCGAAGGAGCAAACAAAGACCCTATGAAACAACATCCAAAGGACTAGCATGGTGCTGCATTTAAGCTGTAGATTGCTCTTCCCATCCACGTGACAAATATGACACTGGAAATCAAGTATCCAACTCACGTGATCAAGCACTTGGCTCTTGGCGGTATGGTACTTTTGTGCAATTGCATCTGCCACAGCATTTGTCCCCATGAACAGCGTGTTCCAGTTATGAGTGCTGGAGAGAGAAGACAGGTCCAGTTCATAAGACCACTCACATGTTTCTCATCTAGTGATTCCCTCTGAATAGCCCAGAGCAAACATCCTTTGCAACTTTATGGTGGCAGTGAGGGTAACAAACCAAAATGGAGGAAAGGAAGAGGATAAACTGAGGAGAAAAACAGCAGAGAAGTGGAGTAACTAGGTTATATGCAGTGGGACAGAGATACAAGGGATGCATTTCAATCAGGTTGAATATTCTACACTTCCTCTCTTGAAAGTTTACCTGCTGTCACCTCATCACAGCTTGGCAGGCAGTCGCAGCTTCTATTGCTACTGCTGGGGAGTCAGGATATAGATCAATCCAATACAGCAGCTCATAGAAGCCAAAGTGCATTCAAGTTTTTTCTTGGGGGGGGTGGGGAGTGACTGGAAATGGAACACTAGGACCATGATGCAGGAGACATATCACACAGCAGTAACATTTAGCTGCCACTAGTCTTGGATACAGTTCCCCCCCGCAGGAAAAAAAATCCACGTGCAATTTCATTTCTGGCCACAACAGACAATGTTGTAATTAATGCCATATTAAAAACAAGGTTCCAGCTATCTAATGTCACCTCCCTCCCTACCTGCCACTGCTTGCTTTGTCCTTGGAGTCTTTCTGCTTCTTGTATGAAGAGGATCCTGCAGCACTTGTGTTCTCCACTTCTTTCTTTAGGGTAGATGGTAACACATGCAGCATTCTACCCTAGGGAATGGAAAATACATAAGGTCTACCATTACTGCTTGGATATCTATGAAAGGAAGAAACCCAGTTAAGATGAATCTGAGTGCATCAGGGCAAGAGTGTCACGCAATGTCATTCCACAACAGCCTTTCAACTTGAGGCGGAAAGCCCTTGTTCCACCCTCCCTTCTCTTGCTTGGCATTAAAGTGACTCTAAGCAGCACCCACAGAATTTGAAAAACCAGGGGCTCAGACTTCTTTTGCTCCGATAACAGAGCAGCTCCCTGCAGGATTCCCAGCCTCCATTAGGCCGGGGGGGGGAGGTGGTGTTAAACCCACTGGGCCACATAAACTGCTGCTGCTATATCACCGACTTAAGCTTTCCCAGGTGGAAAAACAGAATGGCACTATATTACTTAAGGCAGTGGAAGGGAGGAACCAAGCATCCTACTTAGCAGAGTACCTCCTCAAGAGTTTGCCCATCTGGTTTACAACACTGTGACAAAACAACCCTGAGTTGCATCCAGTGATGCAAGCTAGTGAAAGGAACTGTACCTGGAACACCTGCCCATCCACTTCTGCAAAGGCTTTCACTGCATGCTCAGGGATCATGTATGTGATGAAGGCAAATCCCTTGGGTTTCTTAGTCAGGCTGTCTATAGGGAAGTGAATCTCTGACACAGGACCTGCAATAAAAAGGCAAGACCTCTCTCTGTGACATGCCACTGCTCAGAAATCACACCGACTTTGCAGAAGAGAGATCTGTGCTGGCATCCTCCATACAAAGCCAATGGATGAAGGGAAGTGTGAGTACCAGAGCAGCAAGTGCAAAACGACATGCACGCAGGGCAATCCTGGCTTTGCTAAAGAACAACAACCATGCACACAGCAGTTCCAACCAACTGAGTTGGTTCTTTACCATATTTGGAAAATAGTTTCTCCAAGTCCTCCTCAGTTGCAGAATAGGGAAGGTTCCTCACAAAAAGCCGCCCAGACTCAGACAGGTCCTCCTCTTCCTCATCATCCTTCTTCCTCCTCTGCCAGGGTTGCTCTTCCTTCTTCTGTGCAAATTTCATCTTTGGTACCCGCTCCTCTCTGGACACCTCAATATAGCGCCCACCTGTCATAGACACCAGAGAGATGTCTTAAATCTCAGGCACCTCCCAAAGGCTGTGGTGAACTCCGAGTCCCAAAGCAATCAAAACAGGTTTCCTTCCCTATCACAATGCAGAATGGGCTTATGCTGCTGGCATGAACTGAAGACACTCCACTGACTAACTGAAACTGCACTACATCCCCTAGCGTAAATTTTGCCAACTCCACTCCCATAAAAAGAATTTTAGGGTCCTGGCATACCTTACATTTATTACATGATTAACAAGTTAACTGCACAATAAATTACAACATGCCATTCATACAGCCAATTTATGGCATGAAAAAATGGCAAACCAGCAACAAAGATGTTCAGCATTACTCTTTGTGACTGGTTTGTATCATGGATTAAACTGCATGTGTGGCACATGATACAACCGCACTATGCCTGATTCCTGGGATCAGGCAGAGGGCAGCCCTGAATCCTGCTTCAGTCCCAATAATCATGCAATTGGGATTTGAGGAATTATGCCCAATCTCCCCGCCCGTCCCGCTGCCGCCAAAAAAGTCACATTTTGCCTTGTCACGCCAGGCATGCATGATTTTTGGGATCAGGCATAGGTAGCTTAGACATGGCTAAAACATTGCATCTCAGTACTGTCAATCAGATACCACAGTGTGCAGGGTCTCACATGACTCATTTTCTGTTTCTAAGCCAAAAGGACTGAAGTTTTGGAAAATATCTAGGGTGAATCTCTGTGTCATGGTTCGCAGCTATTGGCCCAGGTATCCCATGATTGCTGCTGCACTCTCCCGGCCCAGTGATTCTCTTATAAGGAAGTTTAGGGCTGGTTACAGGAGATAACTAGCTGGGCAGCCCTTAGGCTTGGAGACCTCTACACAGCTACAGAAACAAGTGCAGTGCATGCAGTTGTATAAGTGAACAAGAGTTCACTTATAACAATGCACCAACATGCAGAGGGAAAGACTTTAGAAGAAGAAAGCAAGTCCCCAAATCCAGCTGATCTTGGATGTCTCTGTTCAGACTGTTAAATCAGGCCTAGCTGCAAGAGTGCTTTTTGGCATGCGTGGTCATCAGTCCATTTATCAGCAGATTAAAGCCCACCAATTTGTTTCACTAACAGCTAGCAGGTGACAGCTCCCCTCCAATTCCAACCCAGATCAGATTCAAACTGCCTAGGCACAGTCAGAAAGCTTATTCCTGAGACCCCTGTAACCCGCTCCCCCCACCCTGACTAACAGGTTAGTTTAGTAGTTCATTCTTTGGATTACCTTGAAATCAGCAGGCTGAGGACTCTAAGGTATCTCTGCTCTGTACCTTTAGCCTGTGAGTATGAGCATCATCTCCTACTAGAACAGAATCAAGCATGCCTTTCCTACCACTTTACCAGCAAAGGGGGTCAATTCAGCATTACAGCACCTATTATGTGTGGTAGTAATAAGCAACAAACAAGCCTCACCCATGTATTCATTGTTCTGTTTCAAGGCCTTCTGTACTTCTTCCTCCCTGGTGAAGTCAACAAAGACATAACCTGGGTGGGGGAGGAAAAGAGGTCCAACTGAAGAATACGTGGGGTATGCAAATTCCTTAGGCATCAACATTAACTACATTAATTAGCTAACTAAGAGCAAGTCAGGTTTTTCTTTATAGATTCCCATGTATAGCTTTTATTCACCATTAAAAATGTACTCTGGCCTAAAAATTATACTTGCTTTCAGACAGAAGGGGCTGCTTTCTTAAAAGGGGTGACTTTTAAAGACCTCTTCTGTTTTTGCATGTACAAGTATATGGCCATAAATGAGTTTGGAAGCCAGTCCCCAGTGTACTCTCTACACTTTTTAAATGTCTCAATGAGCCTTTGAAAGAATAAGGGTGGCACGTGAAAGGAAAACACTGCAGAGCAGAAATTCACTGTCTTCCTGAAACTCACTCTGGTTTTCTGCTGTTCACACACACCATTCTCAGTAACCAGCTAGGGTTCCTAGTGTAAATAAGGTGAAGCTGAGGTCTGCACCTCAAGGAAAAAAAGCCTCTAACTGGAATATGACCAATTATTCTACAGAGCAGAGGCATGAAACTGGTTTGGCCCCTCTGCTGTGTCCAGACCAAGCTGGATCTACCTCTGGCAACAGAATGAGCAGGGTAAGGAAGCCACACAGGGTTAACAGAGCCATTGCTCACCTCTTCCTCAAACACCCAGCTCCTCCACTAGCCCTATGAGCTAGATGACACAGCTCCACAGGCCACATCTGGCCTGTGGGCCATGTTAGACACGCCTGCTATAGAGGACCACAAGAGAAGCTAGTTCATTCTCCCATTTGGCTCTCCAAAGCTTGCAGCTATAAGGAAGTGACACAATCCCAGCTGGAAAAGCACCTGCAACCATCTATGATGTGGCACTAGCTTTATAGCATCATTCCTCACAAGGGTATGGACACGCACACATTTGGAGCTATTTAAAAAAAATGGGTGGAGTTGGCAGCTGTTGTGTTCTTATGGTTCAGACTTATTCAACCATAAGTGATATGGATGTAGCAAAACCTCTTCAACTTTAAACCTGGATGAAGCAGTGTTGAAAGTTGGAGCAGTTTTACTGCATCTGTAGTGTTTCTGGCTTGTCCACACAGTAATTAGACCACAACAGCTGAAGCCTTTTTGAAATGGCTCCGAACGTGTGCGTTTGTACACCAGCTCTATTCTAAGGTCACATCTATGTTACTAAGTTGTGTTTGTGTAGCTGTATCAGCTAGGAGTCAAGAAAAACACACACACACGCCCGCCCACCCACTGTAGCTGATATTGTATCTATTTGCAGAGCAGTTATGTCCAATGACTGCTCTATATCAGTTGTTCTGAACCTTTTTTAGACTCAAAGCATGCTTCAGTAGGCTCAAGGCACCCTCCATAAGTACTGTGAATTGAGTGGCACTCCATTTAAAAAAAATCATTTATTACAGTGCCTACCTCCTTACAGAGGGGCCAGGCAATGGTGCCACAGGAAATGCCAGGCAGGGACTGAGCCTCAGCCTGCACTTATCTGCTTATCTCCTCGTACCTCACAGCACCCTTCAAAGGACCTCCTCGTAGCACCATAGTTGCGAATCGCTGGTCTATATAATTTAGAGAAATGGTGCGGTGGATAACTGACAAGAAAAAACAACCCACCTTCCCCCCTGACACATCTCCACTAGGGGGCTCTATCAGCATGGCTATATAACAGCAAAGGCTCTAGTGACTGCAAGCCACAAGGCAGGGGAGCCCAAGATGCACAAGAACTGAGGCACATACTAGCAATTTGGAACTGCAAGTGTAAAGTAGAGGAGAGAGGCATACAAGAGAAACAATCCTCAGGCATTTTCCAAGCACCAAATGCAACATCTGTTACCTGTCTTATTTCCATGCTTGTTTCTTGCTATCCGGATTGCCACAGGTTTAAGTGGCAGGAAAAATTCTCTAACATTTTGCTACAAATAGAAGGAGGAAAAACAGAGCAACAACAATTTTAGTAACTGGCTTCAAGGGCTCAGCCAAATTTTTGAAAACTAGTTTTATATATGAGGAACGTGGACTTTACCAAGTGTCAAGCCAAGAGTCAGGGACTGAGCAAGTTCAAGAAACAGCAACATTCCCACACAAACCACTTTCTATTCTCCCAATTGGGATGAATACAGAAGCCCCTATGGTAGGGGTGGGCAAATCTGGCCTGCAGGTGGTGGGTCCCGTGGCCCAGGTACCGTCTGGCCATGGCACGTCCTGCTGCCCCCTGGTCACGCAGTGGGGTTGGGGCAGCTCCACAGCTGGACTGCCTTTCTATGTAGCCCATGGGGCAGGCAACTTTTTCCAGCTCCTGCCACTACCAGTTCTAACCCTATGGTAACCAGCAGGGACCCGCACTGCACAGCCCTGACCCTGTGCACCTGCACCTGCTCTGGGCTCACCCGCCCAGGCTCAGGAGCAGTGGCACAGGACAAAAGCTGTTGCTCAGCATAGGGGAAAGCGTCCCCTCCCTCTCCCATTGCCGGCAGTTCCATGTTGCTGCTGCCCAGAGCCTGTGTGGGGCTGCCCTGCGTCTCCACTACCATCACTGCCACCTCCTTCCTGGCTGCTCCATGGGCAGCGCAGACACAGGACAATCCAGTGTGGGGTCCTGCAGCAGGGAACTGCTGGCACCGGGAGGGGCTGTTTCCCCCACAGACTGAGCAACAGCTTTTGTCTCGTGCCACCACTGTCGAGCCTGGGCAGATGGGGACCAGAGCAGAGGCGGGGCATGCAGGGCTGGGGTTGTGCAGCACAGGTCCCTGCCTGTACCGTGGGACTGGGGCTGGCAGCGGTGGCAGCCAGAAAGAGCTGCCTCCCACCTGGGT